>NC_083233.1:80130287-80233446 GCF_032191835.1 Heteronotia binoei | reverse complement strand
GGGGGGGGGGCTTTCCCTCCTTGTTAGGGACAGAGGAAAGGTAGGTGGGGGGTGGGAAGAGGGCTGGCAAAGTCAGCCTGTCCCAGGGCTGCGAAATCATTTGTTCCGAACGGCGAGAGCATTCCTTCGCAGGGCTGTCGTAAGCTCCTTTCTCTAAAGAGGGGCCTGTTAAAAGCACCATCGCGACCAGGGCTGGAATTCTAGCAGGAGCTCCTTTGCATATTAGGCCACCCCCCCCTCGATGTAGCCAATCCTCCAAGAGCTGACAAGGCTCTTTTTTGTAAGCTCCTGGAGGACTGGCTACATCAGGGGTGTGTGGCTTAATATGCAAAGGAGCTCCTGCTAGAATTCCACTCCTGATCGCAACACTTCTGACTTCGGGCAACCCAATTAAAAAGGTAGTCCCTCTGCGTTTTCATGGCAGACTTTTGACGGGGTGCTTTGCCATTGCCTTTCCAGGTCATCTACGCTTTCCCCCCAGCAAGCTGGGCACTCATCTGACCGACCTCGGAAGGATGGAAGGCTGAGTCATCCTCGGGCCGGCTACCTGAAAACCCAGCTTCCGCTGGGGATTGAACTCAGGCCGTGAGCAGGGAGCTCAGACTGCAGTACTGCGGCGTTACCACTCTGTGCCACAGGGCTCTTAAAAAAAAATGTAAAGGTAGTCCCCTGTGCCAGCACTTTTGACTTCTGACAACCCAATTAATGGCCTCCATAACATCCCATCCTTAGACAGGGCTTTTTTTTTTAGCAGGAACTCCTTTGCATATTAGGCCACACCCCACTGATGTCACGAGTCCTCCAAGAGCTTACAGGGATCTTCTCCCGAAGCCTACTGTAAGCTCCTGGAGGATTGGCTACATCAGGAGGGTGTGGCCTAATATGCAAAGGAGTTCCTGCTGCAGAAAAAACCCCCACCCCGGTTAGCAGCCTTGCTTGGGTCTTGCAAATGGAGGGCCTTTTGTGGCTTCTTTGACAGAGAGTCAACCCGTTTCCTGCTGCCTTCTACTTTCCCCAGCATTCTTGTCCATCCCAGAGAGTTTCAGGTGGGTGCCCATGTCGATCTGAAGCAATAGGGCCAAGTTTGAGCCTGGGGGCACCTTGAAGACCAACAACGTTTAACCAAATTCTTCAAAGTGTGCAGGCAAATGAAAGCTTATCCCCAGAAGTAAATTTTGTTGGCCTTAAAAGGTGCCGCTGGAACTCAAACTCGGACCTATTGCCTTCTTACGTTGAGACCAAAAGCTTCAGCTGAGTCATTTGAGCTTCTAGAAAGAGTTCTGGCTTGATCCCATCTAGAATCATAAGAACATAAGAACATGAGAGAAGCCCTGTTGGATCAGGCCAGTGGCCCATCCAGTCCAACACTCTGTGTCACATAAGAACATAAGAGAAGCCATGTTGGATCAGGCCAATGGCCCATCCAGTCCAACACTCTGTGTCACATAAGAACATAAGAGAAGCCCTGTTGGATCAGGCCAATGGCCCATCCAGTCCAGCACTCTTTGTCACATAAGAACATAAGAGAAGCTCTGTTGGATCAGGCCAGTGGCCCATCCAGTCCAACACTCTGTGTCACATAAGAACATAAGAGAAGCCCTGTTGGATCAGGCCAATGGCCCATCCAGTCCAGCACTCTTTGTCACATAAGAACATAAGAGAAGCTCTGTTGGATCAGGCCAGTGGCCCATCCAGTCCAACACTCTGTGTCACATAAGAACATAAGAGAAGCCATGTTGGATCAGGCCAGTGGCCCATCCAGTCCAACACTCTGTGTCACATAAGAACATAAGAGAAGCCCTGTTGGATCAGGCCAATGGCCCATCCAGTCCAGCACTCTTTGTCACATAAGAACATAAGAGAAGCCATGTTGGATCAGGCCAGTGGCCCCTCCAGTCCAACACTCTGTGTCACATAAGAACATGAGAGAAGCCCTGTTGGATCAGGCCAGTGGCCCATCCAGTCCAACACTCTTTGTCACATAAGAACATAAGAGAAGCCATTTTGGATCAGGCCAGTGGCCCATCCAGTCCAACACTCTTTGTCACATAAGAACATAAGAGAAGCCATGATGGATCAGGCCAGTGGCCCCTCCAGTCCAACACTCTGTGTCACATAAGAACATGAGAGAAGCCCTGTTGGATCAGGCCAGTGGCCCATCCAGTCCAACACTCTGTGTCACATAAGAACATAAGAGAAGCCATGTTGGATCAGGCCAGTGGCCCATCCAGTCCAACACTCTGTGTCACATAAGAACGTAAGAGAAGCCATGTTGGATCAGGCTAATGGCCCATTCAGTCCAACACTCTGTGTCACACAGTGGCCAAAAAACTAGGTGCCTTCAAGAGATCCACGAACGGGGACCAGAACTCCAGAAGCCTTCCCACTGTTGCCCCATGAGTATCAAGAATACAGAGCATCACTGCCCCAGACATAAGAACAGAAGAGAAGCCACACTGGATCAAGCCAATGGCCCATCCAGTCCAACACTCTGTGTCACACACTGGCCAAAAGAACCAAGTGCCATCAGGAGGTCCACCAGTGGGGCCAGGCCACTAGAAGCCTTCCCAGTGTTGCCCCAAGAATACAGAGCATCACTGCCCCAGACAGTCTGTCCACTCATCTGTCTGAATATTTCCTGCCTGTCTGCTTGGTCAGGAAGAAGGCAGGCATTGCGAGAGCTTAGGACAAGGCCAGTCCACATTTTCTCTACCTCCCTTGTGGCTCAGACAGAAGCCCTTGGACAGAATCGGAGGGCATTAGTGAGAGATCACTTGCAATGTCCACTTTAACCCAAGGTGTCATGAGCCCTGACGAGGACGAGCTGGAAGGGTTAACAGACCTCGAAGAGTTGCCAGCCAGTTCCTCAGCTGGCCCATCAATCACTCTCCAAGCACCAGTGTCAGCTGCTGACAATCAATCTCCTCCAAGCTCTCCTCCTCTCATCTCAAGAGCTCGAAGCAGGCTCCGGAAAGAACTTTCAGAGCGAAGACATGAGGCACGCCGAGGCTTCAGGTCTCTCAGTCCTGAGTTCTAGCAGAGTCACTGCCACCCAGGGAGCAGGCTGATTGAGACTCCCATATAGCTCCCACCCAGGACCTGGTAACCTCGTGGAAGCAGCAACCTCTGGCTTGCATCCACACTCCTTCCTGATCCTGACCTGCTTGATTTCCTTGGCACCCTGACCTTTTGGCTTTTGGACATTGACGTCTGATTCCAGTTTGTGATTCCGCATTGGTGACTTGGCTCCTGCTTGACTTCCTGGGCTTTGATCTCGGACTGGCTTTGGACTCTTGCCTGCCTGCACCCTGAGAACGTGACACAAGGAAGCGACTGCACCCCCGCCCCCAACATCCTCCATGGCTGGTTTTGCTTTCTACATGATACTCTCTCTCCATTAGCCTTTTTAGACCAGCCATCTGTCAGCCTGGGGGCTACGTCTTCCAAGATATCCACCCACAGCTTCTGCAACTGGATTTGAAGACCAGAGTTCAAATCTAAACTGCACAGACCTTTGGAAGGCAAGAACAAGATAAGCTGTGAATATCTTAAGTGCCTACGAGGACAAAAGAAAATCTGCACCTGGGACAACTATGCCTAGCCTGCTGCCCTTGCTAAGCCTCAAAGCAGACTGCAGTCTGGCTCCCCCTTCTAATTAAGCGCTACGTTGAATAACTTTTGATGCCCCCAATCAGTATATAGGGAGGGAAGATGGCATGCTATAGCCCAGGAGTGGCCAGACTTGCTTAATGAAAGAGCCACAAAGAAGGAAGGAACAGATGGGGGAAGGGAAGAAGAAGAAGAATTGCAGACTTATACCCTGCCCTTCTCCCTGATCAGAGACTCAGAGCGGCTTACAATCTCCTATGTCTTCTCCCCTGACAACAGACACCCTGTGAGGTGGGTGGGGCTGAGAGAGCTTTCACAGTAGCTGCGCTTTCAAGGACAACTCCTGCGAGAACTATGGCTGACCCAAGGCCATCCCAGCAGGTGAAGTGGAGGAGTGGGGAACCAAACCCGGTTCTCCCAGATAAGAGTCTGCACACTTAACCACTACACCAAACTGGCCCCTCACAGGGAGAGAGGTGGAAAGAAAGCGACTTTAAATGCATTCTCCAAGATGATGGCTGGCTTGGCTTGGAGAAGCGATTTAAAGCGAGAAAGGTGGTGAGGGCTTTGAGAGGCACACAGTTTGAGTGAAAGAGCCACAGGTGGTTCCCGAGCCACAGTTTGGCCACCCTTGTTAATTCTGATCTTGCCAGATCTCAAAAGCGAAAGAACCTTGCTACTTGGAAGGGAGACCTTCAAGGAAGGCTGTGCAGGGAAAAGTCATGGCAAACCACTTCTGCTTCTCCCTTGCCTTGAAAGCCCCGTGTTGGGGTCGCCGTAAGCACTTGCATATGTAAGATGTGCCCAGGCAACAGCCCACATCAGTCTGAATCTGGTCGTCCACCTAGCCTCAGTCCAACACAGAGCCTTGGGGGGCGGGATATTGAGAAGATGCCCTTTGGCACTGGCAAAGTTGCTTTTTTGTTGTTGTTCAGTCGCACAGTCGAGTCCGACTCTTTGTGACCCCATGGGCCAAGTCACGCCAGGCCCTCCTGTCTTCCACCATCCTCTGAAGTCTGCTCAAATTCGTGTTTGTTACATCATAACGCTGTCCAGCCATCTCCTCTTTTGCCGTCCCCTTCTTCTTTTGCCTTCTGTCTTTCCCAGCATCAGGGTCTTCTCCAGGGTGTGCTCCCTTCTCATTGGGTGGCCAAAGAATTGGAGCTTCAGCTCCAGCATCTGACCTTCCAGGGAACAGTCTGGGTTGATTCCCCTTTGGACTGACTGATTTGATCTTCTTGCAGTCCAAGGGACTCTCAAGAGTCTTCTCCAGCACCACATCTCAAAAGCATCTATTCTTCTGCGCTCGGCCTTCCTTATGCTCCAGCTCTCACAGCCATACATTACTACTGGGAATACCATCGCTTTGACTATACGGACTTTTGTTGACAGGGTAATGTCTCTACTTTTATCGGCAGGGTGATGTCTCTACTTTTTATTATGTTGCCCAGGTTCGCCACAGCTGTCCTCCCAAGGAGCAAACGTCTTTTAATTTCATGGCTACAGTCACCATCTGCAGTGATCTTGGACCCCAGAAATGTGAAGTCTGTCACGACTTCCACGTCTTCCCCTTCTATTTGCCAAGGCGTGATGGGGCCAGATGCCATGATTTTAGTTTTTTTGACGTTGAGTTTCAAGCCTACTTTTGTGCTCTCCTCTTTCACCCTCAACAAGAGGTTCTTTAGGTCCTCCTCACTTTCTGACATTAGAGTGGTGTCATCTGCATAACTGAGGTTGTTGATCTTTTTCCCGGCAATCTTAATTCCGGCTTCTGCTTCATCCAGGCCAGCATTCCGCATGATGTACTCTGCATATAAATTAAATAAGCAGGGTGACAATATACATCATTGCCGACCTCCTTTTCCTATTCTAAACCAATCAGTTGTTCCATAGCCCGTTCTGACCACTGCTTCTTGACCCTTATACAGGTTTCTCAGGAGACATGTGAGGTGGTCTGGTACTCCCATCTCTTTAAGGACTTGCCACAGTTTGTTGTGATCCCCACAATCAAAAGCTTTAGCGTAGTCAATGAAACAAAAACAGACGTTTTTCTGGTACTCCCGTGCTTTCTCCATAATCCAGCGAATGTTGGCAATTTGATCTCTAGTTCCTCTACCTCTCCGAAACCCAGCTTGAACTTCTGGTAGTTCACGATCTACATACTGCTGAAGCCTAGCTTATAGGATCTTTAACATGACCTTGCTGGCATGTGAAATGAGTGCAATGGTGCGGTAGTTTGAACATTCCTTGGCATTACCCTTCTTTGGAATTGGAATATAAACTGATCTTTTCCAATCCTGTGGCCACTGTTGCGTTTTCCAAATTTGTTGACATAATGTGTGCATCACTTTAACAGCATCATCTTTGAGGACTCTGAATAGCTCTGCAGGTCCTCAAACCTAAGACCTGGAAAACCGCTCTTGGGTGGGGAGGGGGAGGGACGAAAAGCATTTGGCTGGGAGAGATAAAAAAGGAGCCGGTGAGCAAGGCAGAGCGGCTGAGCTGCAAAACAGCACAGGGTGTCCTTTGGACGTGCAAAACAAGCAGGCTGACAAGCCCCGCCTCCAGCACTCAAGAGTTCCACGTGCCATCTTCTCTGGTTTCTGCCGCTTCGATGGTTTGCAACAGCCAAACCGAATATACAACCGGCTGTCTGCCCAAAAAGCAACAGCCAGAGTTGCAGCCTGAACAGAAGCCGTGCTTGGAAAAGAACTTTGTAGGGATGATTTCTCTCCTGCTTGCATTTTTTTTTTGGGGGGGGGGGGGCTTTGTGGTCATCTCAACAGTTGAATCTGAAGCAACTGACCAGAGAGTACCCCATAATCTTCACGCTGATGCGCTGAGGAATAATGCTCACTGTGGTAAGACTGTGAAGCAGTCAGTTTTCTGGAACACAGCGTACCAGGAGATGTGAGCTGATGTGTGTGAGGAGGGAAGGAGAAGCAGATTTCTGCCAGGGGTCTCCTGGGTTGGAACGGCTCCTTCAACAGCCTCCCCACCCACTACGAGTTCATCTCCCACAAGCCTCCCCTTCCATCGTATGAAATGCACAAAAAGGACAAAGAAATTGTGGGACAGTTCACGCAACACTAAACAATGCGTTTTGCAACTGGGTTTTTACCGTGTAAGAGCAAAAATCCAGTTGCCAAACGCATCGTGTAGTGTAGCGTGAATGCACCCTGTGTGTCTGCGAGTCTGAGATCACACAGAGTGTCCCGTATGGATTAGCCATTGGGACTGTAGCTGCTATCCATACTGTGGATGTTTATGGATTTTTGTGGAATATCTATTGGTAATTGCACTATTTAACTTTATATAAATTATGATGAAATAAGACTGTTCCCTGAAAGGTCAGATGCTGAAGCTGAAGCTCAAATATTTTGGCCACCCAATGAGAAGGGAGTGCTCCCTGGAGAAGTCCCTGATGCTGGGAAAGACAGAAGGCGAAAGAAGAAGGGGACAGCAAAAGAGGAGATGGCTGGACAGCATTACTGATGTAACAAACACGAATTTGAGCAGACTTCGGAGGATGGTGGAAGACAGGAGGGCCTGGCGTGACTTGGTCCATGGGGTCGCGAAGAGTCGGACTAGACTGTGCGACTGAACAACAACAAAATTAATTAGTTACTGTTTGTGATTGTTCCATGGTATATGATTTTCACTGTTTGCTAACCTCCCGGGCGGGCCGGGAGTTCTGGAAGAAGAACTGATCTCCAGACGACAGAGATCAGTTCCCCTGGAGAAATCAGCAGTGTTAGAGGGCAAACCTCCAGGAATTTCCCAGGCTGGAGTTGGAAATTTTAGCCACGGCTGATCTCCAGGGCCAGCTCTCCCTGTATGAGTCCAGCCAGTTATTAAAATCAGCAACCCAACATCTTCTAGTGGGCCCCAAGACATCTTACTGGCCTTGACCACGGGCAGGGACTTTTTGGCTGTGGCACCTGCCTGATGGAATGAGCTGCTGCTGGAGATCCGGTCCCTGCAGGACCCGCTTCAGTTCTCCAGGGCTTGTAAGACAGAGCTCTTCTGCCAAGCTTTTACCTGAGGGGGCAGACGTCACCTGCTGTTGACCTCCCCAGCCCTTTCATTCCGGTGATCAGGATCTGCTCTGGACTGGTCGGTCGCTACTGCTGAGGCGGAGCTTTTCAGCTTATTATAAAATTGGTTTTAACTTTTTAACTGTTATATTGAATCATAATTCGTTTTAATTTGTTTGGTTAAAACAATTTTTATTTGGTAACATATGGTAACAAATTATATTTCTTGCATCATTAATAACTTCTTTTATCTATCCCATATATTACTTTCTACCCACCCCTCCCCCCGTTACTTGACCTCCGCTGGTGTTATTTACTTAAAGTACTAATGTTTAAAGGTACCCTTAACTAATAAAAACAAAAATTAATATTCTTTTTTCTAAGACTTAATCATTATCAAAAATTGTCCAATGTCCTTTTATTTTCCACTCTTTTTCTTAATTTGTTTTTTAATTTGTTGTTTAGCTCTGATGTAACCTGCCCTGAGCCTGCCTTGTGAAGTGGGCAGGATATAAGCCGAAATCAATCAATCAATCAATCAATCAATCAAGAGAGCCAGTTTGGTGTGGTGGTTAAATGCGCGGACTCTTATCTGGGAGAACCAGCTTTGATTCCCCACTCCTCCACTTGCAACTGCTGGAATGGCCTTGGGCCAGCCATAGGTCTCGCAGGAGTTGTCCTTGAAAGGGCAGCTGCTGTGAGAGCCCTCTCCAGCCCCACCCACCTCACAGGGTGTCTGTTGTGTGGGGAGAAGATATAGGAGATTGTAAGCTGCTCTGAGTCTCTGATTCCGAGAGAAGGGCGGGGTACAAATCTGCAGTCTTCTTCTTCTCCACTCCTCCACTTGCAGCTGCTGGAATGGCCTTGGGTCAGCCACAGCTCTAGCAGAGGTTGTCCTTGAAAGGGCAGCTGCTGTGAGAGCCCTCTCCAGCCCCACCCACCTCACAGGGTGTCTGTTATGGGGGAGGAAGGTAAAGGAGATTGTGAGCCGCTCTGAGACTCTTTGGAGTGGAGGGCGGGATATAAATCCAATACCTTTATCTTCTTCTTCTTCATCTTCTGTCTGTCTGTCTATCTATCTCTGCTGAGAGACTGCATGTGAAGGTGGGGGAGGGGATAAGAAGAAGACGACATTGGATTTATATCCCGCCCTCCACTACGAAGAGTCTCAGAGCGGCTCACAATCTCCTTTCCCTTCCTCCCCCACAACAGACACCCTGTGAGGTAGATGAAGATATTGGATTTATATCCTGCCCTCCACTCCGAAGAGTCTCAGAGCGGCTCACAATCTTCTTTACTCCCCCCCCCCCCCACAACAGACACCCTGTGAGGTAGATGAAGATATTGGATTTATATCCCGCCCTCCACTCCGAAGAGTCTCAGAGCAGCTCACAATCTCCTTTCCCTTCCTTCCCCACAACAGACACCCTGTGAGGTAGATGAAGATATTGGATTTATATCCCACCCTCCACTCCGAAGAGTCTCAGAGCGGCTCACAATCTCCTTTCCCTTCCTTCCCCACAACAGACACCCTGTGAGGTAGATGAAGATATTTGATTTATATCCCGCCCTCCACTCCGAAGAGTCTCAGAGCGGCTCACAATCTCCTTTCCCTTCCTTCCCCACAACAGACACCCTGTGAGGTGGGTGGGGCTGGAGAGGGCTCTCACAGCAGCTGCCCTTTCAAGGACAACCTCTGCCAGAGCTCTGGCTGACCCAAGGCCATTCCAGCAGGTGCAAGTGGAGGAGTGGGGAATCAAACCCGGTTCTCCCAGATAAGAGTCCGTGCGCTGAACCACTACACCCAACTGGCCCCAGGATGCAAAGCCCGCACTGCGCATCAGTTCCGGAAGGGAAAACGCGCTTCAGTGCTACAACAGCTAAACCGGTTTGAAACTAGTTCACCAATCACGACGACTTTCTTTACCGCTGCAGTTTCTGCAAAGCGGCCCAAAAGTGCAGCATGGTAAACGATAAACCAACGTATAAGATGACAAAATAAGAACAAGCCAGGAAAACAGCTTCGGAAAGTGGGAAATGAAAACTGCTCTGGCTCAACCAAGTAATCCCAATCGCTGGAACGGAGCTGGTCCATTACTCCCAAAGGCACCGGGGGGAGGAGAGGGGGCTGTCCTTTGGGGAAGGTTCTGTGCTGGAGTCCGGCTGCCTTCTCAGCTGCCACAACGCTTGCAGGGGGTGTCGGTCTTGAGGGCAAAAAAGACAACAGCGGCAAAACGACAGCAAAGCCTTTCGCTTTTTCGACAGAGATAAAAGACATCAGGCTACTATCAAAAGAAGCCAACTGCCCCACAACCATGGAAACCTCTCCAGAAACCCACCCAGAAAGAGAAAGTCAATGACAGCATTCTCCATTCAAAGTGCTTCTGAAACGTTGCGTTATTGTATTCTTTGCAACGACCTTGCAGGGTAGGCCAGGATGCCCCCAATCTCCAAACTGCAGCACGGAGTTAGAGCCAAAGGAGAGATGTGCACCAGGGGTCTTATGGATCAGAATCTGTTCTTTCACATCCCAGGGCAACGGGTGGAGGTTCCTCTGCTCACAAAACTGCTCCCCAAAACCATTTTGTCCACATACACCCCAAATATCCGTCAAAAGGTACCTGAAATACTGGAATACTGTGTGCAATTCTGGTCACCGCAACTCAAAAAGGATATTATAGCATTGGAAAAAGTCCAGAAAAGGGCAACTAGAATGATGAAAGGGTTGGAACACTTTCCCTATGAAGAAAGGTTGAAACGCTTGGGGCTCTTTAGCTTGGAGAAACGTCGGACTGCGGGGTGACATGATAGAGGTTGACAAGATTATGCATGGGATGGAGAAGGTAGAGAAAGAAGTACTTTTCTCGCTTTCTCAAAATACAAGAACTCGTGGGCATTCAATGACATTGCTGAGCAGTCAGGCTAAAATGGATAAAAGGAGGTATTTCTTCACCCAAAGGGTGATTAACATGTGGAATTCACTGCCACAAGAGGTGGTGGCAGCTACAAGCATAGACAGCTTCAAGAGGGGGTTAGATAAAAATATGGAGCAGAGGTCCATCTGTGGCTATTAGCCAAAGTGTGTATATGTGTGTGTGTGTGTGTGTGTGTATATATATATATATAATTTTTTTGGCCACTGTGTGACACGGAGTGTTGGACTGGATGGGCCACTGGCCTGATCCAACATGGCTTCTCTTATGTTCTTATGAAATTACCTCCCCACCACGCTCATCTTACAGAGAGCCAGTCCGGTGTAGTGGTTAAGTGCGCAGATTCTTATCGGGGAGAGCCAGGTTTGATTTCCCACTCCTCCACTTGCAGCTGCTGGAATGGCCTTGGGTCAGCCATAGCTCTTGCAGAGCTGTCCTTGAAAGGGCAGCTGGTGTAAGAGCTCTCTCAGCCCTACCTCCCTCACAGGGTGTCTTTTGGGGGGGGGGGGAGGTAAAGGAGATTGTGAGCCACTCTGAGATTCAGAGTATAGGGCAGGATATAAATCCAATTTCTTCGTCATCTTCTTTCTTTTTTGGTTCTGCCTTTGCGTGAGATTGACTGTCACAAACCGGTGCTTTTCTAAGCGCTTTCTGGGAAAACCCTGGGAAAGCTTGCTCAATGGGAACTCTGCCCAAGTTCCTCACTGAGTAGAATACCCACAGAGATCGAGATTTGGGGAGGGGCCGTGGCTCAAACTGTTCAAAGTCCCAGGTTTGATCTCTCCCATCTCTATTTATGAGACCAGGCAGGAAGTGATAGGAAAGACCTCAGCCCGAGACCCTGGAGAGCCGCTGCCCATCAGAGAAGGCAAGACTGCCCTTGATGGGCCAGTAGTCTGATTCAGTAGAAGGCAGCTTTATCCGTGTGTTCACATGTGATTCTCTGGCTCTCTTCCAGTCTGGGTTCAGGTCTGGTTATGGGATGGAAACAGCCTTGCTTGGCCTGGTGCCAGAGATGGACAGGGGACGTACGGCCCTCTCAGTTCTCCTAGACAAATCTCCATGGCTTCTTGACACCATCGATCATGGTCTGCCTTTTCGGACTGGTACTGGGAAGCAGTGTCCTGCAGTGGTTTTGGCCCTACCTTGATGGCTGGGTTTAGGCCAGGGGTGGCCAAACTGTGGCTTAGGAGCCACTTGCGGCTTTTTTACACATATAGTGCGGCTCTTGAAGCCCCCAACAGCCAACTTGAAGAAGGCATTTGTTTCTTTAAATCGCCAGAGGAGGGCGACGAAGATGGTGAGGGGTCTGGAGACCAAGTCCTGTGAGGAAAGGTTGAAAGAGTGGAGGCGGCTGAGAGGTGATAGGATCACCATCTTCAAGTCCTTGAAGGGCTGTCCTAGAGAGGATGGGGTGGAATTGTTTTCAATGGCCCCAGAAGGTAGGACCAGAACAAATGGGTTGAAATTAAATCAAAAGAGTTTCCAGCTCAACATTAGGAAGAACTTCCTGACCGTTAGAGCGGTTCCTCAGTGGAACAGGCTTCCTCCTTGGGAGGTGGTGGGCTCTCCTTCCTTGGAGGTTTTTAAACAGAGGCTAGAGTCCATCTGACAGCAATGAAGAGTCTGTGAATTTAGGGGGGAGATGTTTGTGAGTTTCCTGCATTGTGCGTGGGGTTGGACTAGATGACCCTAGAGGACCCTTCCAACTCTAGGATTCTATGATTCCTCAGAAGGTGGTGGGCTCTCGTTCCTTGGAGGTTTTTCAACAGAGGCTAGAGGGCCATCTGACAGCAATGAAGAGTCTGTGAATTTAAGGGGGAGATGTTTGTTTCTGCATTGTGCATGGGGTTGGACTAGATGACCCTAGAGGTACCTTCCAACTCTATGATTCTACTTCACCAAGCCAGCAGCTTGGAGAATGCATTTAAAATTAAATTTGCTTTCTTTCCACCTCTCTCTCCCTCCCTTCCCCCATCTATTTTCCTCCCTCCCTCCAACATCTGATGTTCACGTCTTGCAGCTCTCAAATGTCTAATATTTATTCTATGTGGCTCTTACATTAAGCAAGTTTGGCCACCCTTGGTTCAGACTGTGGGGTGGAGGCCTCTGGGATCCCCCCAGTCTTGTCCCCAATGCTTCCCCACATCTACATGAAACCACATGGAGAAATCATCCAGAGAACTGGGCCGAGCTGCCATCAATAATTGGCTCTATCTTGGGCTTCCAGCAGATCCCAAAAAAGCTGCAGGAACCCTAAACTGGTGCTGGGAGGCAGTCTGGGGGTGGCGGGCTGAATAGCACAGGGGAGCAAACTGGATCCTGGAGGGACCCCTCAGCACCAGTATTGCAGGGCTTCTTTTGTAGCAGGAACTCCTTTGCCTATTAGGCCACACCCTTCTGATGTGTGCCTATTAGGCCACACCCTCCTTTGCCTATTAGGCCACACCCTCCTGTAAGCCAATCCTCCCAGAGCTTACAGGGCTCTTCTTACAGGGCCTACTGGAAGCTCCAGGAGAATTGGCTACATCAGGGGGGTGTGGCCTAATAGGCAAAGGAGTCCCTGCTGTAAAAAAAGCCCTGAATAACATGGCACTGAGCATGCTCTCCCGCTGAGCCACGGCCCTTCTTCAAAATCTCAATCTCTGTGGGTGTTCTACTCCGTGAGGCCCTTCGGCAGAGTTCCCAGCGATCTTGGTCTCCCAGGGGTTTCCCAGAAAGCGCTTAGAGAAGCACTGGCTTGCGACAGCCGCTCTCTTGCAAAGTCAGGGCCAGAGAGGGAAGGGCCGAGGCTGGAGCTGCACCAGGAAACAGAGGGACAGAAGACTGGGTAGGCCAGGGGTGGCCAAACAATGGCTTGGGATCTCTTTCATACATATTGTGTGGCTCTTGAAGCCCCCACCACCCTCGTGGTTAACCATTTTAATTGTTTCACTTGTTTTATTGTTTAACTGTTAAATTGGTCTTATTTTGCTGGTTGTGAGCCGCCCTGAGTCTGCTTTGGCGGGGAGGGCGAGATATAAATCCAATAAACCTTAAACCTTGTTGGCCAGCTTAGAGAAGGCATCTGCTTCTTTAAATAACTTCTTCAAGCCAAGCCAGCCAGTGGCTTGAAGAATGCATTTAAAGTTGCTTTCTTTCCACCTCTCTCTCCTCTCTCCCTCCCTCCCTCCCTTCCTTCCTTCCTTCCTTCCTTCCTTCCGGCTCTCAAACATCTGACATTCATGTCTTTCGGCTCTCAAACATCGGACATTTATTTTATGCTACATTAAGCAAGTTTGGCCACCCCTGGTATAGACCTTTCAGTAGAGGAACGATACAACCCCCATCGCCAGCCCCTGTCAGCAACTCGGGGCCACATTCTCTGGACGCAAGAAAATGACCAAAGCCAAAGAAATAACAAAGTCCTCTCTAAGCGGAGGACTAGGAAATTGACCCTTCCTTCAAGAGAGCCAGCGTGCGCCATGGTTAACATGTCAGACTAGGATCTAGGAAACCCAGGTTCGAATCCCCACTCTGCCGTGGAGGCTCGCTGGGTCACCTTGGGCCGGTCACACGCTCTCCACCCAACCTACCTCACAGGGTTGTTGTGAGGACAAAACGGAGGAGAAGACATCAATGTAAGCTGCTTGGGTTCCCCGCTGGGGTTGGGGTTGAAGAAAGGTGGAAAATTTATTAAGTAATCGAATAAATAAGTAAATAAATAAAGTAACCAAGAACAGCAAAGTAGAAGGGAGGAGGAGAAACACTGGGCTGGATCCCATCAGGTCTCAGATTCAGTGAGAGTTCACAGGAGTGCAGCTCCTGAACCTTTCTGAGAGTTCCTCCTTCTCCTTCTGAGAGTTCCACCTCCTTGTCCATTGAATAGCAGGTGCAGCTGCATAACAATCCCTGGATGAGCTCCACCACCTATTTGTCTCCAAAACGAGCCCTCGATCCCACAGTCCCATTCTGATCCGAGAAGAGTTTTCCCGCACAGCAGCCTTCCTCTGCCAGGGGAACAGATTTCCAGGGGCCCTTCCGCAGGACCCCTAGAGGGCCCAAGTTCCTGTCTTTTGCCTCTCTCATTCCAAATGGATGGACTCAGTGCTGGAAAAAACTCTGCAGTGAAAATTAAGGGGAACTCCAGGAACCACACACAGATCGCACTTCCGTTTCTGCAGGGCAAATCATTGAATTTTTGCAACGCTGCAATTTTCCTCTATGCAGTTTTGTTTTTGGTTTGTTTCTTTAAAAAAAAAAGCAGTGATTTACTCAGCAACAACAGAAACACGCTGTGTGGCACCTTTCCATTTCCTTTCGGGGAGACCTTTTAATATCTGCTACCAAAAGCAGAACCAGGGCGGAGCGTGGGGGGGGGGGGAGGAGAACGGCTTTCTCGGTAAGCAGGAACACTTTTCTGTTTTCGCACCCATCCCAGGGATTGTACTTTTTTGTTCCTCTCCACAAGCAGAAAACATGGGTCAGTTGTCGGCACAATCTCTCGCGGCTGGAAGAAAGACCGCAGTTTAACAGGAACGGGGATCCGACCTGAGAATCCATCCCCACGTGTGCTCTGGCTGTGTCCGATTGCCTCTTGAGAGGCCGAGGTGGTGGGGGGGGGGAGAGAGAGAGAGAGAGAGAAAACAACTTTCGCAGAAGGCTCGGGCTGAGGAGGGAAGTTAAATTTAGCTCGGCAGGAAAGCAAGCTGCATATTTGGTGCTTTGCCGCTGAAAGGACCTTCTCATGGCGAAAGGAAACATCTCACTCATGTTCCGGCCAAGGGTCTGTTGCAAGCCGAGCATCTGACACACACACACCCCACAACCCTGGAGCAGATTAGAAGCTCAAAGGGATGTAAGGAGCTAAAATACTCTGCTTTCTATGGAGTCCAACAACTGGTGACTGAGTTCACCACTGGCCTGGTGGTTGCGCTCCAGGGATTCAGGCAGAGGAAAGTTCTTTGCCAGCACAAAGTTCCAGAGACCCTTTTCCTCCCTATCATAGGGATGTCAAACATGTGGCCCAGGGGCCGAATCAGGCCCTCAGAGGCCTCCTATCAGGCCCCCAAGCAATTGGCTGTCATCTGCTTCCTTCTCCCCCTCTCTTGCTTCCTTCTGCATAACAGCTTGCTTTGCAAGGCTTGCTCAATTGCACAGGAGATACAGAACAAAGTCTCTTATTTTCTCCATTGGCTGAGGCTCCTCCCTTGGGGAGGAAGGGGGTGGGGAGAGAGAGCTTGCTTTGCCAGGCTCTCTCAATCACACAGAAGAGCTACTGAGCCAAGCCTCTCTTCCTTCCATTGACTGAGGTTCCACCCCCTCCTGGTCCCCAAGGAAGGAAGGAAAGAGCCAGAGCTTCCTTTGCCCAGTTCCCTGGATCCCATGGGAGAGATACAACGAAAGCACCTTTCAGGCCAACTAGAGCTAATGTTTTAAACATGTTTTAAGGTTTATTTTTTTTAAGCTTAGTTGTTGTGTCCTTTATAAAGTTTATATCTCTGCCACCTAATCTTAAATCGGGACACACATGGCCTGGCCCAACAAGGTCTCATTTATGTCAGATCCGGCCCTCATCACAAATAAGCTCCACATCCCTACCCTAGGTCATGACCCCGACCTTAAGAGGCACATGCAAAACAGAGACAGTTGCACCCGTATCTGCACACTCGTTCCCACTTCATCCATGTCATAGGTCATTGATTAATTTTTACTGAAAATTCTCTGCGGCGTCTGACAGCCCTAAAAATAAGGAACCTGTCTGCTCACATGTCAAGACGGAAGGGGGACCTGAAACGCAAGCATGATGTCTGGGACAGAATGTGAGAAGCAAAGTCAGTTTCACTATGACAAAGGGCAAAAACCGGAAATAGACACTTCCACAAAACCACCAGAGCTTCCAGGGCAAGAAGCTTTCCTTTCGTGTCCCACGAGAGAAGTGGGTCAGCGCATGGCTGCGATGGTGCTCTAAACCTACGGCCTACGGCAAGAGCACAGCCTGGCCCAGCCCATGCCTTTGCTTTGCTCCAATCCACAAATTGCTCGTGGCCAGTGTTCCCCCTAAGCTGAGGTAGCAAGAGCCGGCTCACAGATTTTTAGCCTCCAGCTCACACAGTTTTGTCTTCGCTCGGGAAGGATGACCCCAGAACACACTAATTTATGCAGTAGCTCACAACTTTAAAGAGCCCCATGACACAGAGTGTTAAAGCTGCAGTACTGCAGTCCTAAGCTCTGCTCATGACCTGAGTTCGATCCCCGGTGGAAGCTGGGTTTTCAGGTAGCCGGCTCGAGGTTGACTCAGCCTTCCATCCTTCCGAGGTGGATAAAATGAGTCCCCAGCTTGCTGGGGGGAAAGTGTAGATGACTGGGGAAGGCAGTGGCAAACCACCCCGTAAAAAGTCTGCCGTGAAAACGCTGTAAAAGCAGCGTCACCCCAGAGTCGGAAACGACTGGTGCTTGCACAGGGGACCTTTCCTTTCCTTTCCCAACTTTAAGGCCAGTAGCTCACAACTTTAATATCAGTAGCTCACAAAGTAGAATTTTTGCTCACAAGACTCTGCATTTTAGAAGAAGATGATATTGGATTTATATCCCGCCCTTCACCCTGAAGAGTCTCAGAGTGGCTCACAATCTCCTTTACCTTCCTCCCCCACAACAGACACCCTGTGAGGTGGGTGGGGCTGGAGAGGGCTCTCACAGCAGCTGCCCTTTCAAGGACAACCTCTGCCAGAGCTATGGCTGACCCAAGGCCATGCTAGCAGGTGCAAGTGGAGGAGTGAGGAATCAAACCCGGTTCTCCCAGATAAGAGTCCACACACTTAACTGCTACACCAAACTGGCTTTTAGAAGGAACATTGCTCGTGGCCACTGGAATCCAGAATATATTTGTGGAAGGGAGTGGGGTGGGTGCAGCAAAGAAAACAAAACTAAAACATGGGCTTTTTCAGATTCAGACAGACTAGAACAAAAAAATAAGTCAGTAATCCTGGTTTCCAAGTACTAGTATTGTATTTGAATCTGAGGGGTTTCCCTCCACTAGGGAATAATGGCTCCATTATTCCCTGTGGGGAATTTTTTTTTTGCGGGTGTGTGTGTGTGTGTGTTTAAAGATACTGGCACCAAAACTGCAGAGGAGTTGCTTGTGCCTGCCCTTCAAATACCCCCAGATTTCTAGTCTCTTGGACCAAGGGGCCCAATTTTGTGGGCCCCTGAACAAGAAGCCCCAAGCCATCTACATTGTTTCCTATGGAGAAATAAAAAAATTGCAGAAAAGTGTAAAACCCTAGAATCTGCCCCCCATAAGACCTTTGCAAGCTAGCTAGGCCTAACAAAAAAAACAAAGCAAAAAAACGAAAAAAAAACCCCGAGAATCTGAACCTATGTAAAACTAGAGAATCTGAAACACATTTAAAGCCCAAGAATCTGAACCTATTTAAACCCCAAGAATCCACAAAAATACTGCAGCCAGACACAAACCCATTCCAGCAAAGAAGACACTTTTAAAAACAAGACCACTTGAAACTGACAGAATCCATGCCAATACCAAATCCCTTAAGACACAGAAACACAAATCACCTAGTTTCTAAGCCAGGGGCCAGATTTGACATAAATGAGACCTTGCTGGGCCGGACCATGTTGGGTTGGGCCGAGCCATGTTAGCCCAGGCCATGTGTGTACCTATTGGAGATTAGGTACCAGAGATATAAAACGTATAAAGAACACAGACAAACACATATATATATATTTAAAAACATCCTTAAATCGTTAGCACTCATTGGTCTTAAAGATGCTTTCTTTGTATTTCTCACATGGGATCCTGGGAACTGGGCAAAGAAGCTCTGGCTCTTTCCTTCCTTCCTCAGGGGACTGAGGGAGGAGCCTCAGCCAATAGGAAAGCGGCTTGGCTCGGTAGCTCTGCTGTGCAATTGAGAGAGCCTGGAAAAACAAGCTCTGCCTTCCCCCCCTTTCTCCCCAAGGGAGGAGCCTCAGCCAATGGAGAAAATAGAGGGTTTGCTCTGTAGCTCCTGTGTGATTGAGCAAGCCTTGCAAAGCCAGCTGTGATGCAGAAGGAAGCAAGAGAGAGGGAGAAGGAAGCAGATGACAGCCAGTTGCTTGGGGGCCTGATTTGGCCCCCGAACTGCATGTTTGACACCCCTGTTCTAAGCCATGAGTCATCCACCCGACCCCCACCCCTTCAACACCATCTCCAGAAACTGGCACTAGGCTAAGTTAAGGACAATGGTGGGTATTTATTTATTTATTTTGCTGATATTGCATGTACGTACTGCTCAGACAGACTGCCCTTTGCTTAGGAGGCTATAATGTTAACTGTTAATCTTCTCCAATTTTCTCTGCTCCAGCAGTTATTTAGCAGCTGAAGAGGCTTTACTGCAGGCCCGTGGCCAATGAAAAGCTGCAAAGGGGCCCCTCCGCTTGGCCTGCTGCCCACACTGGGCCTCTGAGGAAAATGAAGCATGGTTGCTTCAGTCATCATCTTGAAAGCATATCTAATCATTCCAAACTGGAAAGGTGACATGGACATTTCTCTCAAAAGTCAGTGGTCTGAGTGGGGGGGGGGGGAGCTGGTGCCTGAAGTCCATCGGGCAGAAAGTGTGGCTCTGGGGAGGGCCAAGAAGAGACCACGTTACTGATGCTGACTTCAGGCTGTCTGGTCACATTGCCTGCTAATCTCAGATGCTAATAATAAGAACATAAGAGATGCCATGTTGGATCAGGCCAATGGCCCATCCAGTCCAACACTCTGTGTCACACAGTGGCCAAAAAACCCAGGTGCCATCAGGAGGTCCATCAGTGGAGTCAGGACACTAGAAGCCCTCCCACTGTGCCCTTCCCCCCAAAAAAACACCAAGTAGACAAAGTATCACTGCCCCAGACAGAGAGTTCCAACAATACACTGTGGCTAATAGCCACTGATGGACCTCTGCTCCATATGTTGATCCAATCCCCTCTTGAAGCTGTCTATGCTTGCAGCCACCACCAACCTCCTGGGGCAGTGAATTCCATGTGTTAATCACCCTTTGGGTGAAGAAGGACTTCCTTTTATCCTGACTGCTCAGCAATTTCATTGAGTGTCCACAAGTTCTCAAATTGTGAGAAAGGGAGAAAAATACTTCTTTCTCTACCTTCTCTATCCCATGCGTAATCTTGTAAGCCTCTATCATGTCACCCCTCAATCGACGTTTCTCCAAGCTAAAGACGCCCAAGCGTTTCAACCTTTCTTCATAGGGAAAGTGCTCCAGCCCTTTAATCATTCTAGTTGCCCTTTTCTGGACTTTCTCCAATGCTATAATATCTTTTTTGAGGTGCGGTGGCCAGAATTGTACACAGTATTCCAAATGAGGCTGCACCATCGATTGATACAGAGGCATTATGATACTGGCTGATTTGTTTTCAGTTCCCTTCCTAATAATTCCCAGCATAGCATCGGCCTTTTTTACTGCACCCGCACACCGTCTTGACATTTTCAGTGAGTTATCTTCCATGACCTCAAGATCTCTCTCTGGGTCTCGTCTGAGCCGGAAAATACAAGCTCCATACAAACAGAACAAGCACATACGGCCCAATGCACACAGAGGAAAACAGGACAGTGCCCCCTGGCCTCATCCCCACCTGGGAAGCAGGGCACTGGCTCTGCCCCTGCCCCTGCCCAGCTACATCTGCTACTACACTGTGTAGTGAATATGCACAAGCCCCCCCCCCCCCTTAATCAGGAATACTGGAAAAGTTACATTCTTAGACACAGGACTGAAAGGTCCCAGCAGAACACAACCACAGCAAGCATTTCCAGCAGCAATTTTGGGGCGGGGCGAGGGGGGGGGGAAGCATGGTTTCCAAACCTCGATAAAGCTTGGGACACAACACATGTCTTGTGGCCTGAAGTGCGCGTGCACACACGCACACACCAAACCTCTTATCAGGCAGACAATTCTTAGAAGGCCTGCGCTGAAAGAATTCACCAAAAAACCAAGCCCAAGAGGAAATCAGAAAGTGCAGGGGAGGCAGCAAAGAAATCTGGAACGGAACCCGGGACCAGGAGTCACGGGGAGGGGGGGGGGGATTGACCTTTGCTGGTCTTAAAGAGAGCCAGTTTGGTGTAGTGGTTAAGTGTGCGGACTCTTATCTGGGAGAACCGGGTTTGATTCCCCACTCCTCCACTTGCACCTGCTGGAATGGCCTTGGGTCAGCCATAGCTCTGGCAAAGGTTGTCCTTGAAAGGGCAGCTGCTGGGAGAGCCCTCTCCAGCCCCACCCACCTCACAGGGTGTCTGTTGTGGGGGAGGAAGATAAAGGAGATTGTGAGCCGCTCTGAGACTCTTCGGAGTGGAGGGCAGGATATAAATCCAATATATTCTATCTTCTTCTTCTTCTTAAAGGTGCCCTGGACTCCCATTTTATTCTATGACTCCAGTTCTAGGCAGCTACAGCTCAAGTTTGCTAATTCTGTCAACTGGTTGCTGTGCAGGAGCCTACCTTTCAAATAGCGTTCCCTCAAAGGTGAGTTAGCATGAGCTAAAAAGGTAAAGGTAGTCCCCTGTGCAAGCACCAGTTGTTTCCGACTCCGGGCTGACGTTGCTTTCACAACGTTTTCACGGCAGACTTTTTACGGGGTGGGTTGCCATTGCCTTCCCCACTATCTACACTTTCCCCCCAACAAGCTGGGTCCTCATTTTACCAGCCTCGGAAGGATGGAAGGCTGAGTCAACCTCAAGCCGGCTACCTGAACCCAGCTTCCGCCGGGATCGAACTCAGGTCGTGAGCAGAGAGCTTGGACTGCAGCACTGCAGCTTTGCCACGCTGCGCCACGGGGCTCTTTTTTTTTTAGTTTGAGCTAGTTCACAGTTTTTTAGCCCCCAGTTCCCACATTTTTATCTTAGTTTGGGAAGCTAATCGATGCGGTAGCCAAATCGTTCACTCACAACGTTCACGCCACTAGCTCACAAAGCAGAATTTCTGCTTGCCACAGCTTAAGTGTTGCAATTTCATTTTTGTGCCACTAATAGCATTCCAACTACTGAACAGGGTGATTCGATTATATCTTCTGAGATATAAACACCTCCCTTTTGACCCAGGCTTAATACAATAGAGCGATTAACAGACATCCTCACATTGTGACATATTACCGCTTTCGCGTGCTCCTGCTACTCAGATCAAAGGTTTGCTCAGTTTGTTAATTTGACTATTCTGTCACTGGATTTTAAATTTGTACCAGTTTGCCTTTTGAGCCACTGACTACCAGCTAGGAGTGGCTTTGCTCACTGTAATGGATTTCTCGTCTGATGAAGTGTGCTTAGAGAGAACACGAAAGCTGACGTTCCGAATAAAATTAAGTTGGTCTTAAAAGTGCAACTTCTCCTGTTTTGTTCTATTTCCATACAGGCAGCGATCCCCGGCTCTTTGCCTCCCTTCTTTCAATAGCCAGTAAGCTGTGGCTAATAGCCACTGATGGACCTCTGCTCCATATTTTTATCCAATCCCCTTTTGAAGCTGTCTATGCTTGTAGCCACCACCACCTCCTGTGGCAGGGAATTCCACATGTTAATCACACTTTGGGTGAAGAAGGACTTCCTTCTATCCGTTCTAACCTGACTGCTCAGCAATTTCATGGAGTGCCCTTTCCCTAAGCAGATGGCTTGGAACGGAGGCAGCTTCTTTGCAAGAAGAAACCCTCAGAGGCTCAGTATTGGTTTGACAATGCCTATTTGGTTTGGTGCAGTGGTTAAAGCTTGTGGTGGTTAAGTGTGCAGATTCTTATCTGGGAGAACCGGGTTTGATTCCCCACTCCTCCACTTGCAGCTGCTGGAATGGCCTTGGGTCAGCCATCGCTCTCGTAGGAGTTGTCCTTGAAAGGGCAGCTGCTGTGAGAGCCCTCTCAGCCCCATCCATCTCACAGGGTGTCTGTTGTGGGAAGAAAAGACAGAGGAGATTGTAGGCCTCTCTGAGTCTCTGTCCATGAAAGGGCAGCTGCTGTGAGAGCTCTCTCAGCCCCATCCACCTCACAGAGTGTCTGTTGTGGGGGGAGAAGACAGAGGAGATTGTAAGCCGCTCTGAGTCTCTGATCCAGGGAGACGGGTGGGGTATAAATCTGCAGTCTTCTCCTTCTTCTTCGCTGTTGCACCTGCAGAAGAGAGGGGCAGCGAAATAGGGCTGGTCTTGAACAGCAGCCTCAGCAGCAGCAGCGCGCCCCCTCCCCCCATGTACACAAAGTCAAGCTTTTTGTCACCTCCACAAGCTGCAGACGAGGCCTGGGCAAGAGCCAAGAGGCAGCAGGGCTCAGAGAGGAGCATCAATGCCCCTTAAGAACTTCTCAAGCTCTTCATTGCAGAGGCAACGAAGGGCATCTCTCTGCTCCACGCAGGGCTTTCTCCTTTGTGCAATTCCCACGCAAAGAAGCAATAGAGCCACCAGTTGCTGTAGAACAGGGGTGTTAAATGTGGCCCGAGGGCCGGATCAGGCCCCCGAGCAACTCACTGTCGTCTGCTTCCTTCTCTCTTCTTGCTTCCTGCTGCGTCACAACTCGTTTAGCCAGGCTTGCTCAATCGCACAGCAGAGCTACCGAGCAAAGCTCTTCATTTGGGGAGGAAGTGGGGAAAGGAGAGCTTGCTTTGCCAGGCTCTCTCAGTTGCACAGCAGAACTACTGAGCCAAGCCTCTCTTCCTTCTGTTGGCTGAGGCTCAACAAGCCAGTGAGGTGGATTAGGCTTGAGGGTGTGTTTCTGTGTTCCTTAAAAAGTTTATACCTCGCCTACCTGGCATTATATTTTATGGCACACGTGGCACGGCCCAACAAGCTGAAGATCTGGCCCTCATAACCAATGAGCTCGACACCCCTGCTGAAGAATGAATGGATTAGAGCAAGTGCAACAGAACAACTAGATTCGAGTCCAGGAACACCTAAGAGACCTGCAAGAGTTCCAGTGCAGAGTATAAACTGTCAAGAGTCCCAAGTTTCCTTTGTCAGATATGAGCTAGAAATGGAGATCTTGGAGCCTTTCTGTCCCAGGCAGCAGCAGCAGAAGAAGAAGAAGAAAAAGAAGAGGAGGAGGACTTCTTCACCCAAAGGGTGATTAACATGTGGAATTCACTGCCACAGGGAGAGGTGGCAGCTACAAGCATAGCCAACTTCAAGAGGGGATTGGATCAACATCTGGATCAGAGGTCCATCAGTGGCTATTAGCCGCGGGGTATTGATGGAACTCTCTGTCTGGGGCAGTGATGCTCTGTATTGTTGGTGCTTGGGGGGTGCACAGTGTGAGGGCTTCTAGTGTCCTGGCCCCACTGATGGACCTCCTGATGGCGCCTGGTTTCTTTGGCCACTGTGTGACACAGAGTGTTAGACTGGATTGGCCTGATCCAACATGGCTTCTCTCACGTTCTTGGGAGGAGGAAGAGGTTGGAATTTTACCCTGCCTTCTACTCAGAATCTCAGAGCAGCCGACAATCTCCTCTCCCTTCCTCTCCCACAACAGACACCCTGTGAGGTAGGTGAGGCTGAGAGAGCTCTGAGAGAACTGCTGTGAGAGAACTTGTGAGTGACTCAAGGTCATTCCGACAGCTGCATGTGGCGAAGTGGAGAATCAAACTGGTTTTCCCAGATTAGAGTCCACACATTTAACCACAGCAGCAAACTGGCTCTCCAGAAGGTGGCTGTGGATGCAGAAGTGCCATACATAACGTAACCAGCTTGACTAGAGCAGAGAACTGAGACAGAAAGATTCTGAGAGCTCCTCTCCTATTTGGTCTGGGAGTTTTCTTGAAAGTGCCTCCCGCCCCCGAATTCCTCGTTGGTCTCTCAGGTGTGACTAGACTCCACTCTTGCTGTGGAAAGAAGAGACACTCAAGTCCCAGTACACCATCGCCACCCGCTAGGCCACACTGCCTTTTCTCAGAGGCCGCAATGTTCCACCATGTGCTCTCTCTCTCCGGACCACAGAAGAGGAACAAGTTCCAGGAAGCAGCAGTTCCGAGAACGAACCACCACCTCAAAGCCGGTGGCCAGAGTCAAGCTGGGGCTCTTCCTCTGAGAACAGTTATTGGGGTGGGTAGGAAGGGAGGGAGAAGAATTAAGAGAAAGAAAGAGTCACATTTTGAAAAAAGGAAGTGATGCGTCCCATTGATAAGGCAATGAAGAAGGTCCGGGCTTCAGAGAACTGTTTCGCCAGTCAGAGCATGTGGTGTGGCAGAATGACTTGATAGAGGTTGAGAGGACTGGAAGGAGCCCTTCCTCAGAAGGACATCCTGCCCCCAGGCGAGGTGGGGGCTAAAAGGAGGCCTGTCAGTGTAGGGGGAACGGAGGCGGGGGGTGGGGGGGGGAGAGTCATGAATGAGCAAAATATCTCGCTGCTCAAAAATCTTGAAAGAAACGAAAAGCAGCAGCTAAACCACATGCGCGCACACTTTCATTTTGATTGAGGCAGAACGGCT
Organism: Heteronotia binoei; assembly: GCF_032191835.1. Taxonomy (NCBI): domain Eukaryota; kingdom Metazoa; phylum Chordata; class Lepidosauria; order Squamata; family Gekkonidae; genus Heteronotia; species Heteronotia binoei. The sequence goes on along the minus strand of NC_083233.1, from coordinate 80,208,448 downwards.
GCGATTCAGCCAAAAGCAGAGATTCTCTCTCTCTCTCTCTCTCTCTCTCTCTCTCGGTTCTTTTCAAAGCGAAACCAGTTTCTGGGGGAGAATTCAATCAAGGGGAAACGAGAGAAGTCAGTCCAGAAGTTCACCTCGAGGCCAAATTGCACATAGTCCAAAATATTGATGGCGTCCAGGCAGGAAAAGACAGTCAAAACACTAACCCACTCAGCAAGGAAGAAGGCAAAACTGCAGCTCGGGGAACCCATGTGGCTCTTTCACACATATTGTGTGGCTCCTGAAGCCCCCACCCCCCTGTCGGCTGACTTGGAGGAAGCCTTTCTCTCTTGAAGAATGTATTTCCTCGGGAGGTGGTAGGCTCTCCTTCCTTGGAGGTGTTTTAAACAGAGGCTAGATGCCCACAAGTTCTTGTATTGTGAGAAAGGGAGAAAAGGACTTCTTTCTCTGCCTTCTCCATCCCATGCATAATCTTGTAAACCTCTATCATGTCACCCAGCAGTCGACGTTTCTCCAAGCTAAAGAGCCCCAAGCGTTTTAACTCAGTGGAACAGGCTTCCTGGGGAGTTGGTGGGCTCTCCTTCCTTGGAGGTTTTTTAAACAGAGGCTAGATGGCCATCTGACAGCGATGAAGATCCTGTGAATTTGGGGTATTTGTGGCTTTCCTGCATTGTGCAGGGGGTTGGACTAGATGACCCTGGAGGTACCTTTCAACTCTATGATTCTATGATTTACATTTAAAGTTGATTTCTTTCCACCTCTCCCTCCCTCCCTCCCTCCCTCCTCTATTGATCTACATCTGACATTCATGTCTTGCGGCTCTCAAACATCTGAAGTTTATTCTGTGTGACTCTTACATTAAGTAAGTTTGGCCACCCCTGGAGAAGAGGAACGTGAAGGCTCTATTACATACAGACTGATGATGATGATATTGAATTTAAAACCCACCCAATACTTTTAATCTCAGAGTCTCAGAGTGGTCACAATCTCCTTTACCTTCCCTCCACCCCCACAACAGACACCCTGTGAGGTAGGTGGGGCTGAGAGAGCTCTCACAGCAGCTGCCCTTTCAAGGACAACTCCTATGAGAGCTGTGGCTGATGCAAGGCCATTCCAGCAGCTGCAAGTGGAGGAGTGGGGAATCAAACCCAGCTCTCCAGATAAGAGAGCTATGGCTGATCCAAGGCCATTCCAGCAGCTGCAAGTGGAGGAGTGGGGAATCAAACCCGGCTCTCCCAGATAAAAATCCACGCTTAACCACGACACCAAACTGGTTGTCAAACTGGGGCTTGTCAAACTGGCCCCAAGCGTAGCCAGAGGGCTCCCTGGGCAGATGCCATAATATCACACCCCTCAGAGCCCTCCGCTTCCAAGTTGAGAGCAAAGGCCTCTTTAACCCCTTGGTCCCTAGAGGCTCTCTCAGGCTCCCCCTTTCACACACTTAAGTTATCTTGGATGAGCCAAGCAAAGGAATGTACTCAAAATCGGTACTTGCCACTAGAGGTGAAATTCTAGCAGGGGCTCTTTTGCATGTTAGGCCACACACCCCTGATGTAGCCAATCCTCCAAGAGCTCACAAGGCTCTTTTTTTGTAAGCTCTTGGAGGATTGGCTGCATCAAGGGGGTGTGGCCTAATATGCAAAGGAGCTCCTGCTAGAATTCCAACCCTGCTTGCCACACCCAACACATCCCTTTAATATAAGGGATGCTCACAAGAGGAGAAGCTATTCTAATAGAAGGACTGGAAGCTTTGTGGGGGTGGAACCACCCTTGCACACACTTCAGAGCAGGTGGGCCAACTGCCAACATTCCGTGACTATCCCCAGTGCCAAACAACAGCAGCTAGATCAGAGGTGTCAAACATGCGGCCTAAGGGCCAGATCAGGCCCTCAGAAGACTCCTATCAGGCCCTCAGAAGACTCCTCAGAAGACTCCTATCAGGCCCATGAGCAACTCACTGTCATCAGCTTCCTTCTCTGTTTCTCCCTTCTGCATCACAGCTTGCTTTGCCAGGCTTGCTCAATCGCACTCGAGCTACGGAGCAAAGCCTCTGTTTTCTCCATTGGCTGACCAGCACATGAAGCAACTTATGTACAAAAGCTCGCGATGCCCAGCCATTTCATGTTTTCCCCTGGGTCTTAGGTTTGAAACATTGACTATGAGATTTCTGTAATGAATGCCAGTAAATCAAAAGTAGGTTTGCAAGTTACAGACACACATCCGTCAAGGTTGCCAGAGGGGAAAGGTTCCCAGAGCACAGAATCCGTCTCCAGATTTTGATGCAAGAGGAGTCAGTTTTCAGAAACGGTTAAATAAACAAGATATTGTAAGAACGCTAATCGTTTAAGCGTGTTTTACACATTTTAAAAAGTCTTTAATTGTGTTCGTTTCTCTCCTTCATAAAGTTTGTCTCTCTGCTAACTGGCGTTACATTTTATGAAACACGCGGCCCGGCCCGACACAAGGTCTCATTTATGTCCGATCCAGCCCTCATAACAAATGAGCTTAACACCCCCGAGCTAAATTGTGTGGAGTTTTACAGTCAGTAACTCAGAGACCGTTCGAGGCAGCTACTTTCCAAGTCAGGATGGTTAAAACAACGTACGGGGCACCTTCCTCGTGACTGGTAACAATGGCTCACAACTAACTAGATGTAGCCCAAGCAGCTTGGGACGGGGCACGAAGAGGTGCGGTGGATGTTCTTTGCGAATTCTCTTTCTCTCTGTCCCCCATCTTGTTTTCCTTTGAGGCCTTGCACTGAACAGATTACAACCGGCGAAGGCCGGAAACAGACAGTGCATGCGTGCACCGTTCGGTCCCAGGGAACGCAGATACAGCTGAACAGGAAATCCAGCAAGCTCCGGAGAGAAACCCCCGTGTCCCTCCCTTCCTCCCGCTTCCAAATCAGGCCAGGTTACAAGCGGAACAGTGCCGAGCAGAAGAAGAGAGGCTTGCCTGAACCCGATGAGGGAGGGGGGAAAATGCTGAGGCCACGAAAGTTCCAAAAAGAGGCAGGAAGAGGGAGGGAACCCGTGAAGAAAGCAGACGAACTGGCTGGGCAGCAGAGGACGAAGAGCTTCCTCATCGGCAACGGGTGGAGGGTTTTGCAAATGGAATTTTGCAAAACTGAATTCTGGGGACTTGAAAGAGCCCTGCCCTGGAGAGCCCAGGCTAGCCCAATTTCATCAGATCTTGGAAGCTAAGCAGGATAGACCCTGGTTAGTATTAGGATGGGAGACCACCAACGAAGCCCAGGGTTGTTATGCAGAGGCAGGCAGAGAACATAAGAACATAAGAGAAGCCATGTTGGATCAGGCCAATGGCCCATCCAGTCTAACACTCTGTGTCACACAGTGGCCAAAAAAACCCCCCAGGTGCCATCAGGAGGTCCACCAGTGGGGCCAGGACACTAGAAGCCCTCCCACTGTGCCACTCCCCCAGCACCAAGAATACAGAGCATCACTGCCCCAGATATAAGAACATAAGAGAAGCCATTTTGGATCAGGCCAATGGCCCCTCCAGTCCAACACTCTGTGTCACATAAGAACAGAAGAGAAGCCATGTTGGGTCAGGCCAATGGCCCATCCAGTCCAGCACTCTGTGTCACATAAGAGAAGCCATGTTGGATCAGGCCAATGGCCCATCCAGTCTAACACTCTGTATCACACAGTGGCCAAAAAACCCACAAGTGCCATCTGAAGTTCCGCCATTGGGTCCAGGACACTAGAAGCCCTCCCACAGTTGCCCCCCCCCCCAGCACCCAGAATACAGAGCATCACTGCCCCAGATATAAGAACGTAAGAGAAGCCATTTTGGATCAGGCCAATGGCCCCTCCAGTCCAACACTCTGTGTCACATAAGAACAGAAGAGAAGCCATGTTGGATCAGGCCAATGGCCCATTCAGTCCAACACTCTGTGTCACATAAGAACAGAAGAGAAGCCATGTTGGATCCGGCCAATAGCCCATCCAGTCCAATACTCTGTGTCACATAAGAGGCCATGTTGGATCAGGCCAATGGCCCATTCAGTCCAACACTCTATGTCACATAAGAACAGAAGAGAAGCCATGTTGGATCAGGCCAATGGCCCATCCAGTCTAACACTCTGTATCACACAGTGGCCAACCCCCCCCCAAGTGTCATCTGAAGTTCCGCCAGTGGGTCCAGGACACTAGAAGCCCTCCCACTGTTGCCCGCCCCCCCAGCACCCAGAATACAGAGCATCACTGCCCCAGAGTTCCAACGATAAGCTGTGGCTAAGAGCCACTGATGGACCTCTGCTTTATATGCTTAATGGCCAGCCACCTCCAAGCGTCTCTTGCCTTGAGAACCCAGCGGGGTCCTTGTAAGTCGGCGACGACTTGGCGGCCTTTTCCACCACCCAACAGCACCGAAGCCCTGAAGCCCTTTGCCCCTCGGGGCTTATCCTGTCCTGCAAAACTTCCATCCCGCCTTTCTGTCCCCGCAAGGGCCGCCTCAGCTCTTTCCTCCCGCGCTGAGACAAAAGCAGAGGGCTCTCAAACCCGTGCCCCGTGGCCACAAACCGTGGCGTGGCCTCTGCAACCGCTCTCAACGCCACCTCCTGTGAGGTGAACAAGATGAAGGGGGCAAGGTGCCCAGAGGATCTGCGGAGGGTCTGCCCGCTCCTCACCTGGGTTAAAAATCCCTTGGCCTGCAGATTGCGGGGGAGGGGGGGAAAGGAGGTTCACTCCATGCACAATCTGGCCCAGTCCTGGGGGCAGCCCACTTTGAAGCAGTCGGCACAGGAACCAGGGCTGAATTAACAATCAGGCCAAGTAGGCGCTGGTCTATGGACCCCCAGGCTTTTAGGGACCCCAGGCTAGCTCCCCCATCCCAGTTTCCCCCCTGCTTGCAGCCCTCCCAGCTAGGGTTGCCAAGTCGAACCCCAGAAATATCTGAGGACTTTGGGGGTGGAGCCAGGAGACACTGGGGTGGAGCTAGGGGGAGGGGGGGAAACGGCGCCGGGGAGCGTGGCGAGCCGCCCCGTCTTGGAGCGGGCGACGCTGCTGCCCAGCTGCCGCCTCTTCTCCGCTCGCTGTGGCTGCTCCTCCGAGATGGGCTCAGCCTGAGCCCATCTCGGAGGAGCAGCTGCGGTGGAATCGGAGGGGGGGGTGGAGGCGGGCCGGGGGCGTGGCGAGCCGCGAGTCCGGGTCCTAGAAGGGCCCAGATTCGCGGCTCGCCATGCTCCTGGCCTGCCTCGCCCTCCCCTGTGCTGCTGCCGCCTCTTGGCTGCTCCTCCGAGATGGGCTCAGCCTGGGCCCAACTCGGAGGAGCAGCTGTGGTGGATGGGGAGGGGGCGGCAGCGGCGCGGCGGCCTCGCCTGCTCCAGGATGGGGCGGCTCGCCATGCTCCCCGGCACCGTTTCCCCCTCCCCCCGCTTCCGTTTTTTTGGGGAGTGGGGGAAGAGGGTGGAAATCCTGGGGTCCCCCGCCAGGGCGGGAGGGTTGGGAAGCCTACTCCCAGCCTGCACGAACAACCGACAATTGAGCCGCTCTTTGCCTGACTTGCCTGGTGCAGCTGCTGCTGGCGTCGTCGCCAAGTTTGCTTCTCTCTGCCTCTCCCCCGCAGCTTTGTCAAAGGGGCTTTTGAGGAGGGGCCTGCAGGCTGCAGCGGGGAGGGGGGCCTCAGGCGGTGGCGGCGGGTGCTCCAACTCTGAGATAATTTGCAAAGGGCCTCCCCAAGATTTTGACTGCCTAGGGGCCTCCATAGGGCTTAATCCGGCCCTGACAGGAAATAGACTTTGGGCCAGGAGACAGGGTATGCGTTCTTGAAGGGCAGAGTCCCCTAAATGTGGGGTTGTATGACAAGCAGTGCTCCAAACTTTATTCTGGGCTGCAGGGCAGTGGGGGAATCTGCGGCTTTTGCAATACAAGCTGGCGGGTGGCCACCCAAACGGAAATTCCTGGTATCAGAAGCGGAAGCAGCGTTTGGACTGAACGCCACCGCATGTCTCTTCGCAGGGGACAGTCGCCAAAGAATGTGAGATCTGGGGTGATCCAAAGACAGTGCAGTTTTGCCCCAGCGTCTGCATGTGTGTTTGTCCTGGGGGTCCCCCCAATTCAGAATGACTGGCGCAAGAACCGGGCCCTTTGGAGGGCAGAGCCCCCCAAATGTGGGGCTTTATGATATGTGATGGTCCAGACCTTATTTTCGGGTGCAGAGTTTTTAAATTGTCCTCAGGATTTATTATGGGATTTGCAATTGAGGAACTAGGAGACACAAATCAGGAACTGGGAACCAAATCCAGTCTTGTGTTTGAGAAGGGGGTGGGGCTGGGGGGTGGAAGGACCAGAAGGGGAGAGACTGCCCTTATCAAGCTGGACACTAGCAGAAAGATGACATCCTCCCTCTGGCTTCTTTCTGCAGTGCCTTTTACCTAAAAATAAAGCCAAAAGCCAGTCCTTGGGGAGGAGGAAGAGGAAAAGGAAGAAAAAGAGGAAGAAGATATTGGATTTATATCCCGCCCTCCACTCCGAAGAGTTGCAGAGCGGCTCACAATCTCTTTTATCTTCCTCCCCCACAACAGACACCCTGTGAGGTAGATGAAGATATTGGATTTATATCCCGCCCTCCACTCCGAAGAGTTGCAGAGCGGCTCACAATCTCTTTTATCTTCCTCCCCCACAACAGACACCCTGTGAGGTAGATGAAGATATTGGATTTATATCCCGCCCTCCCCTCCGAAGAGTCTCAGAGCGGCTCACAATCTCCTTTCCCTTCCTCCCCCACAACAGACACCCTGTGAGGTGGGTGGGGCTGGAGAGGGCTCTAAGCAGCTGCCCTTTCAAGGACAACCTCTGCCAGAGCTATGGCTGACCTAAGGCCATGCCAGCAGGTGCAAGTGGAAGAGTGGGGAATCAAACCCGGTTCTCCCAGATAAGAGAGCTCTGGCTGACTCAAGGCCATGCCAGCAGGTGCAAGTGGAGGAGAGGGGACTCAAACCCGGTTCTCCCAGATAAGAGAGCTATGGCTGACTCAAGGCCATGCCAGCAGGTGCAAGTGGAGGAGTGGGGAATCAAACCCGGTTCTCTCAGATAAGACAGCTATGGCTGACCCAAGGCCATGCCAGCAGGTGCAAGTGGAGGAGTGGGGAATCAAACCTGGTACTCCCAGATAAGAGAGCTCTGGCTGACCCAAGGCCATGCCAGCAGGTGCAAGTGGAGGAGTGGGGAATCAAACCTGGTACTCCCAGATAAGAGAGCTCTGGCTGACCCAAGGCCATGCCAGCAGGTGCAAGTGGAGGAGTGGGGAATCAAACCCGGTTCTCCCAGATAAGAGTCTGGACACTTAACTACTACACCAAACTGGCTCTCCTCAGAAGAACTATCGGATTTATACTCCGCCCTTCACTTGGGAGTCTCAAAGTGGTTAACAAATTCCTTTCTCTTCCTCTCCCAACAGCAGACACCTTGCAAAGTAGGTGGGGCTGAGAGAGCTCTTAGAGAACTAGGACTGATCCAAGGTCACCCGGCAGCTGCAAGTGGAGCAGTGAGGAGTCAAACCCGGTTCTCCAGATCAGAGTCCTCACACTTCACCACTGCACCAAACTGGCTCTCTAGGGCTGAAAAGCAGGAAAGAGCATCCAACAGTGAGCAATGCAGGCCCAGGAAACTCAGGTGCCAGAAAACCAGGTGCACAAACCCACTAGAGAGATCATCCCTCTCTCGCTGAGCTGGGATATTAAGACAAGGATATTAAGACAGCCCTAAAAGCAAGACCTAAACGCCCCAAAAGTGGGGAGGGTGAGGCCTGGCTGCCGGGGGACCCCCACTGCGGGGGTCAGTGGGTCCCCCTCTCCTCGCTCCAGCATGAGTCCCCCCCTCAGGAGCCCGATGGCACAGAGTGGTCAAGCTGCAGTTCTGCAGTCCTAAGCTCTGCTCATGACCTGAGTTCGATCCTGGCGGAAGCTGGGTTCAAGTAGCTGGCTCCAGGTTGACTTAGCCTTCCATCCTTCCGAGGTCGGTAAAAGGAGTCCCCAGCTTGCTGGCGGGAAAGGGTAGATGACTGGGGAAGGCAAGGGCAAACCACCCTGTAAAACAGTCTGCCGTGAAAACGTGAAAGCAACGTCACCCCAGAGTCGGAAACGACTGGTGCTTGCACAAGGACTACTTTTTTTTTAAAAGCTAGACACCCCCTGCTTCAGCTCAGATCTGGCCCCAGCAACTGACCCCACTGACTTGGCCCCAAAGGACCGTCTACCCTTCGCCCTTGGTTGGTGCCGCTTCCTCCTGCACACGAGTTGCCCTTAGGAATACCCCCTTACTCAAATTCAAGGGCATGTTTGCTGCGGCCGCCAGAGATGTGAACATTAACGAGCCAATGCAGAAAGACTTTTGCAGAACACAGAGAAGGTGAATCGGTTAAAAAGGTAAAAGTGGTCCCCCGTGCAAGCATCAGTCGTTTCCGACTCTGGGATGACGTTTTCACAATATTTTCACGGCAGACTTTTCACGGGGTGGTTTGCCACTGCCTTCCCCAGTCATCTACGCTTTCCCCCCAGTGAAGCTGGGGACTCATTTTACCGACCTCAGAAGGATGGAAGGCTGAGTCAACCTTGAGCCAGCTACCTGAACCCAGCTTCTGCTGGGATCGAACTCAGGTCGTGAGCAGAGCTTAGGACTGCAGGACGTGAATGGGTTAATGACACATTATTATTGTAGAGAAGACCAAGAACAAAGTCTGAGTTCAGGGGCATCTTTTCAGACCAACAGCGTTTAATTCTGGGTACCAGAACATAAGAACATAAGAGAAGCCATGTTGGATCAGGCCAATGGCCCCTCCAGTCCAACACTCTGTGTCACATAAGAACATAAGAGAAGCCATGTTGGATCAGGCCAGTGGCCCATACAGTCCAACTCTCTGTGCCACATAAGAACATAAGAGAAGCCATGTTGGATCAGGCCAATGGCCCCTCCAGTCCAACTCTCTGTGCCACATAAGAACATAAGAGAAGCCATGTTGGATCAGGACAGTGGCCCATACAGTCCAACACTCTGTGTCACATAAGAACATAAGAGAAGCCCTGTTGGATCAGGCCAACGGCCCATCCAGTCCAACACTCTGTGTCACATAAGAACATAAGAGAAGCCATGTTGGATCAGGCCAGTGGCCCAAACAGTCCAACACTCTGTGTCACATAAGAACATAAGAGAAGCCATATTGGATCAGGCCAATGGCCCCTCCAGTCCAACTCTCTGTGCCACATAAGAACATAAGAGAAGCCATGTTGGATCAGGCCAGTGGCCCATACAGTCCAACTCTCTGTGCCACATAAGAACATAAGAGAAGCCCTGTTGGATCAGGCCAACGGCCCATCCAGTCCAACACTCTGTGTCACATAAGAACATAAGAGAAGCCATGTTGGATCAGGCCAATAGCCCATCCAGTCCAACACTCTGTGTCACATAAGAACATAAGAGAAGCCATGTTGAATCAGGCCAATGGCCCCTCCAGTCCAACTCTCTGCCACATAAGAACATAAGAAAAGCCCTGTTGGATCAGGCCAGTGGCCCATCCAGTCCAACTCTGTCACTTAAGAACATAAGAGAAGCCATGCTGGATCAGGCCAATGGCCCATCCAGTCCAACACTCTGTGTCACACAGTGGCCAATAAATAAATAAATATATGTACGTATACACACACACTGTGGCTAATAGCCACTGATGGACCTCTGCTCCATATTTTTATCCAATCCCCTCTTAAAGCTGGCTATGCTTGTAGCCGCCGCCACCTCCTGTGGCAGTGAATTACCACATGTTAATCACCCTTTGGGTGAAGAAGGACTTCCTTTTATCCGTTCTAACCCGACTGCTCAGCAATTTCATTGAATGCCCACAAGTGCTTGTATTGTGAGAAAGGGAGCATGCACACTTCTTCAGATATGCTCACTATAAAATTTACGAAGCCCCCTCTCTCTTTCTCTTTTTTGACGGATTATCCAACAAATCGCAAGAGTACAGTTTAAGACAGAAAAAGAAGACAGAAAACCAGCTCAAACATGAGGTCAGAGCGAAGCACGCAGCCTGCCACTTTCCACAGAACGCGGGCAAGAAGAATTCTGTTAACTGCAAAGAGCTTGATTGGGATCTAAGATGATCTGATAAAAGAGGGACAAAGTCACGCAGCTCTGAGCTCTGTAGATCAGCAACTCACGGAGCGGGAAAGCAACTGAATTCGCCACCGTGACCCCCCCTTCCAACCCCCCCCCCCCCAGGTATATCTGTTAGAAATATAAGAACATAAGAGAAGCCATGTTGGATCAGGCCAGTGGCCCATCCAGTCCAACACTCTGTGTCACACAGTGGCAAAAAATTTTATATATACACACACACTGTGGCTAATAGCCACTGATGGACCTGTGCTCCATATTTTTATCTAAACCCCTCTTGAAGGTGGCCATGCTTGTGGCCGCCATCACCTCCTGTGGCAGTGAATTCCACATGTTAATCACCCTTTGGGTGAAGAAGGACTTCCTTTTATCCATTTTAACCTGTCTGCTCAGCAATTTCATCGAATGCCCATGAGTTCTTGTATTGTGAGAAAGGGAGAAAAGTACTTCTTTCTCTACTTTCTCCATCCCATGCATTATCTTGTAAACCTCTATCATGTCACCCCGCAGTCGACGTTTCTCCAAGCTAAAGAGTCCCAAGCGTTTCAACCTTTCTTCATAGGGAAAGTGCTCCAGCCCTTTAATCATTCTAGTTGCCCTTCTCTGGACTTTAACCAATGCTATAATATCCTTTTTGAGGTGCGGCGACCAGAACTGCACACAGTACAGGGGCATTATGATACTGGCTGATTTGTTTTCAATTCCCTTCCTAATAATTCCCAGCATGGCGTTGGCCTTTTTTATTGCAAACGCACACTGTCTTGACATTTTCAGTGAGTTATCTACCACGACCCCGAGATCTCTCTCTTGGTCAGTCTCTGCCGGTTCACACCCCATCGACTTGTATTTGTAGCTGGGATTCTTGGCCCCAATGTGCATTACTTTGCACTTGGCCACATTGAACCGCATCTGCCACGTCGACGCCCACTCACCCAGCCTCAACAGATCCCTTTGGAGTTCCTCACAATCCTCTCTGGTTCTCACCACCCTGAAATATGATTTTGAGTTGCTGATATCATTCTGGAAATAGTACATTTCTGCTTGGCCTGAGACCGAAGTGGTAGGACACGATGCATGTAGGATGAAATCAACAGTCCAAAGAGCCGAAGAGGTGCGGGTGGGCCCCCATCCCTGCAGACTGAAAAGTGCCCCTGCTGCAACTTTCCCAGTTCTCGAAATGCATTTCTATTCCCAGCCCACTTTTCTTGCTAAGACTCAGGGCGGCTTACCCCATTTTTTTTTAAAGAAATGCAACAGGAACAGCAATGAGACAGACAAGAAACCCTGTAAGACGCTGGGGTTGCAAAGTCAGAAAACACAGCACAAGCCAGGCACGGCAAATAAAAAACGCAAGCTCTGAGCAAGTTTTTCTTCTGTCACCTGGAAAGCACGCTGGATTCTGCCAGACTGCAGGTCAGATATTCCACAGCGTTACTTTCGTAACTGCCAACGGATTACATGATTCGGAGCGTCGACTTTGTGCCACCGTCCGGGACTTGCAAGCCCACCCGTGTGCACAGAGTCAAGGTTCCTTCGAGCTGCAAAATCTGAAGTTGCCAATGTGTGTGTGTGTGTGAAGGGGGGAGTCTTGCCCTTCCTATGATTTTTTCCCCTTCTCTCCCCCCACACCGACTCCGGTGGTGTGCCCCAGCAACACCGTTTCCAAAATAAGAAGCTCGGTTCTTCGGCAATTAGAGCCAGGACCTGTGGTTGAGCTCCTCTCCACCCCCGGCTTTCCCGGAAATGACCAAGGATGGAAAAACGCTGCGGTTTAATAAATGACAAACCAAGCTCTTGACACATCTTGCCTTCCCTGGCTGCTCTTGCACAATGCAGAAAGTGTGTGTGGGGGGTGGGGGGAGAGAGAAAGAGAGAGAGAGAGAGCTTCTCAGGAAAAATTACGAAACCCCAACCCTGCAAACCTTCGAAGAATATCAGAACGGAGACAGGGTGAAAGCTCAGAGGAAATAAAGCTTTGCCTTGAAACGCTCCTTTCGGTGCTCTGGACTCGCAACATGACAAAAAAAACAACCCAGACTGGCTGCAGATGGGATAGCCACAGGAAGCCTCTTATGAGTGTACCTGCCCTCAGTGTACCTGGTTTCAAACACCTGTTTGATACATTTGCACCCTTAGGCAAACATATGAACATAGCGAGTGAAGAGCCCAAAGAAGAACTTGGGACAGCAGCAGTGTGAGGAGGGAGCCCAATTAAAATGAAAGCTGCAACCTTCCAAAGTGTGTTTAACTGCCTGCCCTTACAAAGGACAGAAGTTCTTACGGAACTCAATTCGATGGGCTACTTACAACCTAAAAGCCCTTCTAAGGGGGAAATTACCATCGATTGACTTAATTACGGCAGAACCTCTTATCAGCCCAAATCAGGCTCAAAGAATCTCGCTCACTTTCCGCGGTTCCAGGATCTCCGGTCTGCTGCAGTCCCAGAAAGACTTCCTTCACACCGAGGGGATTTTTCCAGCTAGGGTCTTTGTCAGTTCTCTTCTAAACCCCCTGCTACCCCCGCTGGCAAAAAGAGGGCTCTTTGACAGAGGGCATCAATTTCAAGGCAGGAACGACGAAAGCTGGAGACCAGAGTGGCTTGGCTCAGGTGACCTGATTCACCTTTCTACCTGAATCCAGCTTCAGAGCACGTCCGTCTTGAGAACTCCATAGAACAGGATCTGATTAACTCTTTCGCAGCCCTCCCATCTACGGAACGACTTGCAATCCCAACTAAACTCAAAGTGTTGAGGGATAAATGTTTGAAAACAAAAAGTGATGACACGCAACAAGTATCTAGCCTGCTCACGATGCCCAACGCTCTTGAGAAAACGCTGCCAAGTCCGCGTTTTTTCACCTTAGGCGGGCAAGGCAGTTGGCCCCCTTCCTGGAGCACGACGACCTAGCAACAGTGATCCATGCTACGGTCACCTCGAGGTTGGACTTCTGTAATGCCCTCTACATGGGGCTGCCCCTGTCCCGAACTCGGAAATTGCAGCTGGTGCAGAATGCCGTGGTCCGGCTGTTACTGGGTCTCCCAAAGTGGGGACACATTCAGCCGGGTCTCCGGACCCTGCACTGGCTCCCAGTGATATACCGAGTCCGGTACAAGGTGCTGGTTATCACCTTTAAAGCCCTATATGGCTTGGGACCTGTCTACCTGAAGGACCGTCTCTCCCCACATGTTCCCCAGAGAGTACTGAGGTCGGGAACACAAAATCTCCTTACTATCCCTGGGCCAAAAGAAGCCCGCTTGAAATCCACCAGAGAAAGGGCCTTCTCTGTTATGGCCCCTACATGGTGGAATCAGCTGCCGGAGGAGGTGAGGGCCCTGCGGGACCTTGTTCAGTTCCGCAGGGCCTGTAAGACGACCCTCTTCCGGCTAGCTTACACCTAGCTTGAGAATTTAATGCAACTTGCCAGATTTCTTTTTATATATTTGGAATATTTATTAATTTTTAAGGTTTTATCTGTTTTTAAATGTTTAATTCCTTACATGTTTAAATATTGTTTAATTTTTGCGTCGGATTTATTGTTGGAAGCCGCCCTGAGCCACTTGTGGGAAGGGCGGGATATAAATTCTAAATAAATAAAATAAATAAAAAATAAATGAGAATGGTTCAGCTTTATCAGTCCCTCTAACTCCTCTCACTTCTATGGAGGTAGACCAAAGGAAAACAGGAGTAAACCACTCACCCTTCCAACAAGTGAATCCTGAAGACGAGACTGATTTAATTTCCACCACATATAAACGTATGAAGCTGCCTTATACTGAATCAGACTCTCTTTGGTCCATCGGTCAGTATTGTCTTCTCAGACTGGCAGCGGCTCTCCAGGGTCTCAAGCTGAGGTTTTTCACACCTATTTGCCTGGATCCTTTTGAGTTGGAGATGCCGGGGATTGAACCTGGGACCTTATGGTTACCAAGCAGATGCTCTACCACTGAGCCACTGTCCCTCCCCTGCTCTCCAGGGTCTCAAGCTGAGGTTTTTCACACCTATTTGCCTGGACCCTTTTGAGTTGGAGATGCCAGGGATCGAACCTGGGACCTTCTGCTTACCAAGCAGATGCTCTACCAGTGAGACACCATCCCTCCCACCTCATAAGCATCACCCACCTGTAATGAGTGAGGAAACCAGGGAGGGGCAGAAAAGAGTGCTTGAAAGGGGAAAAAAGCCCTCATTTGAACCCAGAGCTTGTAAATCCATTCCTGAGAACCCTTTGAAGAAGTGTGCATGTGAGCAAAAGCTTGTACCCAGAATTACGCTTTGTTGGTCTCAAAGGCGCCCCTGGGCTCCACCTTAGTTCTGTTTGAGAACAATTATCAAGCATCATTGGAAATTTAGTTATTCATATTCTGCTTTTCTCTCCAGTGGGCACCCAAAGTGGCTGTCGTTATTCTCCCCCATTTTAGCTGCACAACAAAGCAACTTGAATTTTAAACGCCTTCTCCAAGCTGCTGGCTGGCTTGGAGAAGTGATTGAAAGAGAGAAAAGCCTTCTCCAAGCCAGACAAGCGGGCGGCGGGAGTTACAAGAGCCACAATACGTCCGAAAGAGCCACATGTGGCTCCCGAGCCACAGTTTGGCCACCCCTGGCCTGAGCCATTCAACTGGAGAAGCTGGGGGTTGAACCTGGGACCTTCTGCGTGCAGAGCAGATGCTCTGCCACCGAACCACCTTTGCCGCTTCTCTCCTGCCAGGGAGGGGGCCGTGGCTTAGGGGCAGAGCACCTGCTCTGCATGCAGAAGGTCCCAGGTGCGCTCCTTGGTTGTGCCGGTCAAAAACCATCTGCTCATGCAGGAATAATCAACACGTGAGAAAATCCCCAGAGAGCGGCTGACAGTCAGAGGAGGAGGAGGAGAAGGAGAAGGAGAAGGAGGAAAAGAAGAAGAAGAAGGAGAAGAAGGAGGAGAAGGAGAAGAAGGAGAAGGAGAAGAAGAAGAAGAAGAAGGAGGAGGAGGAGGAGGAGGAGGAGGAGGAGGAGGAGGAGGAGGAGGAGGAGGAGGAGGAGGAGGAGGAGGAGGAGGAGGAGGAGAAGAAGAAGAAGAAGAAGAAGAAGAAGAGAAGAAGAAGAAGAAGAAGAAGAAGAAGAAGAAGAAGAAGAAGAAGAAGAAGAAGAAGAAGAAGAAGAAGAAGAAGAAGAAGAAGAAGAAGAAGAAGAAGAAGAAGAAGAAATTGGAATTATATCCCATCCTATATTCTTGAAAGTCAACATCAAAAAAACTAAGATCATGGCATCCGGCCCCATCACACCTTGGCAAATAAAAGGGGAAGTCATGGAAGTAGTGACAGACTTCACATTTCTGGGATCCAAGATCACTGCAGATGGTGACTGTAGTCATGAAATCAAAAGTCATTTGCTCCTTGGGAGGACAGCTGTAGCGAACCTGGGCAGTATAATAAAAAGTAGAGACATCACCCTGCCAACAAAAGTCCGCATAGTCAAAGCGATGGTATTCCCAGTAGTGATGTATGGCTGTGAGAGTTGGACCATAAGGAAGGCCGAGCGCAGAAGGATAGATGCTTTTGAGCTGTGGTGAGGGAGAAGGCTCTTAAAAGTCGCTTGGACTGCAAGAAGATCCAATCAGTCAGTCCTAAGGGAAATCAACCCAGACTGTTCCCTGGAAGGTCAGATGCTGAAGCTGGAGCTCAAATACTTTGGCCACCCAACGAGAAGAGAACACTCAATGGAGAAGACCCTGATGCTGGGAAAGACAGAAGGCAAAAGAAGAAGGGGACAGCAAAAGATGAGATGGCTGGATGGCGTTACTGATGTAACCAACACATATTTGAGCAGACTTCGGAGGATGGGAGAAGACAGGAGGACCTGGCGTGACTTTGTCCATGGGGTTGCAAAAGTTGGACTCGACTGTGCGACTGAACAAATACTCTGAATCTCAGAGCGGTCCCAGTCTCCTCTATCTTCCCCCTCTCCTCCCACAACAGACACCCTGTGAGGTAGGTGGGGTTGAAAGAGCTTTTTACAGCAGCTGCCCTTTCAAGGACAACTCTGCTAGAGCTATGTCTGACCCAAGGCCATTCCAGCAGCTGCAAGTGGAGGAGTGGGGAATCAAATCCGGTTCTCCCAGATAAGAGTCCACACTTAACTACTACACCAAACGGGCAAGACCAAGCGGAAGGCAGCTTCATGGCCTCCACCCCACCCCATGCTAAAACAGTTCCTTTTCTCTTGTGTGCGCGTGGTTTCCTTTTTAACCTAAAACCGGAAACGCGAAGAGCACGCCCGGAGCCCTCTCCTAGCTGAGAGGAAGGAGGGCAGCAAAACACCCCCCGCCCCATGAATGAAAGGCAGCCGTGCCCCCAGCCCTGCGTTTTCCATTCACAAAGGCCTCGGCCCCACGGGGACTTCCGAAGACACAGCAGAGCCGGCTCTGTGGTTAGGCCTGAGAGAGAGAAAGAGAGAACCACAAGCAGAGACTTCGCTGCCAGAGAGACAAAACAAGATATTGGAAATAAGAGACAATTCCCATTCCTATCCCCCCCACCCCACTGCCATTATCCATCGCCAAGTCCAGCGCAGCCAAAGTCACCCACCTGAGCAGAGCGCAACCGTGCTCGCTAGCAGCCAACAAAAGCACTCTGGGCACACCCTTCAGCACTCAGGAAAGCAAGATGCATCTGTTAAAAGAGATTCTCTGTCGGATCGCCTGGAGACAGGTCTGACTCACCGCAGGCAACCAGGAGGCAAAACAGCGCCAGTTTTCACACCTCCGTCACTGCTCTCTTCTCACCCCCTCCTGCCAATCTCCAATCAAGCAAACTTTCTAGATTGTAAATGCTTTAGGGTGGTGGACAAAACTATTTGAGCTGATGCTCTTTGTTCGACTTCTTACCATGGGAATTAAAAAAACACCCAAGCACTTTTATTATAATCTCTAGGCAACTGGAGCTCAGTTGTTAAGCCTAGGGAGGAGAGCCCTTGGCACCAGCTGAGGTGTCTTTCTAGAGGGCTTCCTACTCTACCGTTCACTCACTTGAGACTCAGAAAGGATTACAGTCTCTTTCCCTTCCTCTCTTCCTTCCCTTCCTCTCTTCCTGAGAGCCAGTTTGGTGTCGTGGTCAAGTGCGCAGACTCTTATCTGGGAGAACCAGGTTTGATTCCCCACTCCTCCACTTGCAGCTGCTGGCATGGCCTTGGGTCAGTCATGGCTCTCTTATCTGGTAGAACCAGGTTTGATTCCCCACTCCTCCACTTGCACCTGCTGGAACGGCCTTGGGTCAGCCATAACTCTGGTAGAAGAAGTCCTTGAAAGGGCAGCTGCTGTAAGAGCTCTCTCAGCTCCACCCACCTCAGAGGGTGTCTGTTGTGGGGGAGGAAGATATAGGAGATTGTAAACTGCTCTGAGACTCTGATTCAGAGAGAAGGGCGGGGTATAAAGCTCCAATTCTTCTTCTTCTAGAGAGCCAGTTTGGTGTAGTGGTTAAGTGTGCAGACTCTTATCTGGCAGAACCGGGTTTGATTCCCCACTCCTCCGCTTGCAGCTGCCGGAATGGCCTTGGGTCAGCCATAGCTCTGGTAGGAGAAGTCCTTGAAAGGGCAGCTGCTGTAAGAGATCTCTCAGCTCCACCCACCTCACAGGGTGTCTGTGGTGGGGGGGAGAAGATATAGGAGATTGTAAGCTGCTCGGAGTCTCTGATTCAGAGAGAGGGGCAGGGTATAAATCTGCGGTCTTCTTCTTCTCTCCCACAACAGACACCCGGGGGGGGGGGGGCTGAAAGAGCCCTGAGAGAACTGCTCTTGAGAGAACAGCTCTGAGAGAACTGGGACCAAACTGAGGTCACCCAGCAGGCTGCATGTGGAGGAAGAGAGGAGGAATCAAACTCGGTTCTCCAGATTACAGTGTCTGCTGCTCTTAGCCACTGCACCACAGCTGGCTCTCGCCAGGAAGGAAGGCATAAGAAACTCAATAGCCAACAGAAACAGAATCGCTAGATTCGAGTCCAGTAGCACATATTAGAGACCAGAAAGATTTTAGGGCAAGAAGCTTCAGAGAATCAGAGTGTCCTTTGGCAGATACAAGCAGGAAGGGAGATCTGTGAACCCTGCTTGCCCCTGATGAAGGGGGCCTTGGCTCTCGAAAGCTCAGACCCCAAAAATCTTGCTCCTGAAGTGAACTCTTCTACTGCAGGCCCCCACGGCTACCCTCTGAAGCTAGAAACACGACAGTTTCTTTGAGCGATCCTCGCAGACTTTTGCTCAAGAAGCAGGCCAGAAACTCCCTCTTTCTTTTTCCGACTCTCACCCTGAAGTCAACATCTGGCTGAAATAAATGGTCAACGGTGTTTCCGCTGGAGATCCCAAACGTTGGTGGTGTTTTGCAGCTCGACGGCAAGCTCTGCTCCGGCCTAGAAGCCGACAACCCACGCCCGTCACCTCTGGAGGGGGGAGTGAACCCCCCCCAGCTGGAATGAGCCATTCTGGCCTGGCTCCAGTCCCCTCCGCTTCACCTGCCTCTGGGCGAGCCCCAAAAGTCCCCCAAAAGGCAGGCCCAGGAGCAGCTGGTTTTCAAACCAGGATCTCTTACCCTGAAACTTGAGCTCCTGACACAGCATTTATTCCGGAAAATTTTCGCCTCCTGTGACATTTCCAGAACGAGTTCACTGCAGTTGCTCCAAGAAATGAGTTCACGGAATAAGAGAAAGGCAATCTGCAAATCCGAAATTCATTCGGAACTCAACCCAATCTGCACTGCGAGACAGCTCACGTCTAATGATGTACTAGAGCAGGGATATGCAAGCCACGGGCTGTGGACCAGTACCGGTCCGTGGCCTGTTAGCAACCGGCCCGTAGGTTGTATAATCATTTAATTATATATTGCAATGTAATAATAATAAGACATTGGATCTATATCCTGCCCTCCCCTCCGAATCTCAGAGTGGCACACAATCTTCTTTATCTTCCTCCCTCACAACAGATACCCTGTGAGGGGGGTGGGGCTGAGAGAGCTCTCCCAGAAGCTGCCCTTTCAAGGACAACTCTGTGAGAGCTATGGCTGACCCAAGGCCATTCCGGCAGCTGCAAGCAGAGAAGTGGGGAATCAGACCTGGTTATCCCAGGTAAGAGTCTGCACACTTAACCACCACAGAGTGCACAATGGCATCATCCCAAAACCATCACCGCACCCCACCCCACCAGTCCATGGAAAAATTGTCTTCCACAAAACCAGTCCCTTGTGCCAAAAAGGTTGGGGACCACTGTAATAGGGTACCCAAAGAGCTGGTTCGAGACAGGGTTCCCCAATGAAAATATCAAGAAAGTGTGTGAGTGCAATAAAAAAGGCCAACACTTTGCTGGGGATTATTAGGAAGGGAATTGAAAACAAATCAGCCAGTATCATAATGCCCCTGTATAAATCGATGGTGTGGCCTCATTTGGAGTACTGTGCACAATTCTGGTCACCGCTCCTCAAAAAAGATATTATAGCACTGGAAAAAGTTCAGAAAAGGGCAACTAGAATGATTAAAGGGTTGGAACACTTTCCTTATGAAGAAATGTTAAAACACTTGGAGCTCTTTAGCTTGGAGAATCGTCGACTGCGGGGTGACATGATAGAGGCTTACAAGATTATGCATGGGATACAGAAGGTAGAGAAAGAAGTACTTTTCTCCCTTTCTCACAATATGAGAACTTGTGGACACTCAATTAAATTGCTGAGCAGTCAGGGTAAAAGGAAGGGTGATTAACACATGGAATTCACTGTCACAGGAGGTGGTGGCAGCTACTAGCATAGACAGCTTCAAGAGGGGATTGGAGAAATATATGGAGCAGAGGTCCATCAGTGGCTCTTAGCCACAGCATACTGATGGAACTCTGTCTGGGACAGTGATGCTCTGTATTCTTGGTGCTTGGGGGGAGGCTACAGTGGGAAGGCTTCTAGTGTCCTGGCCCCACTGATGGATCTCCTGATGGCACCTGGTTTCTTTGGCCTCTGTGTGACATGGAGTGTTGGACTGCATGGGCCATTGGCCTGATCCAACATGGCTTCTCTGATGTTTTTATGTGACAGAGAGTGTTGGACTGGATGGGCCATTGGCCTGATCCAACAGGGCTTCTCTGATGTTCTTATGTGACAGAGAGTGTTGGACTGGATGGGCCATTGGCCTGATCCAACAGGACTTCTCTTATGTTCTTACATGACACAGAGTGTTGGACTGGATGGGC
Organism: Heteronotia binoei; assembly: GCF_032191835.1. Classification (NCBI taxonomy): domain Eukaryota; kingdom Metazoa; phylum Chordata; class Lepidosauria; order Squamata; family Gekkonidae; genus Heteronotia; species Heteronotia binoei. The sequence goes on along the minus strand of NC_083233.1, from coordinate 80,188,134 downwards.
CATTGGCCTGATCCAACATGGCTTCTCTTATGTTCTTACATGACACAGAGTGTTGGACTGGAGGGGCCATTGGCCTGATCCAACATGGCTTCTCTGATGTTCTTATGTGACAGAGAGTGTTGGACTGGAGGGGCCATTGGCCTGATCCAACAGGGCTTCTCTTATGTTCTTACATGACACAGAGTGTTAGACTGGATGGGCCATTCGCCTGGTCCAACATGGCTTCTCTGATGTTCTTACGTGACACAGAGTGTTGGACTGGATGGGCCATTGGCCTGATCCAACATGGCTTCTCTGATGTTCTTATGTGACACAGAGTGTTGGACTGGATGGGCCATTGGCCTGATCCAACAGGGCTTCTCTTATGTTCTTACATGACACAGAGTGTTGGACTGGATGGGCCACTGGCCTGATCCAACAGGGCTTCTCTTATGTTCTTACATGACACAGAGTGTTGGACTGGATGGGCCACTGGCCTGATCCAGACATTCTCTCCTCCTTACAAAGGCTGCTCTGGTATGTTCAGATCCAAGTGGGATGTGCTCTTCTTTCAACACCCCAACTCAGAACCTGTGCTTGAGTCTCAGAGCGGCTTACAATCTCCTTTCCCTTCCCTCCCCCTCTCCACAACAGACACCCTGCGAGGTAGGTGGGGCAGAGAGAGCTCTGAGAGAAACTGCTCTTGGGAGGAACACCTCTGTGAGAACTTGTGACTGACTCAAGGTCGCATCAGCAGGTGCAAGTGGAGGGGTGGGCAATTAAACCCGGTTCTTCCAGATAAGAGTCCGCGCACTTCACCATTGCACCAAACTGGTGGGGCTGAGAGAGCTCTCCCAGAAGCTGCCCTTTCAAGGACAGCTCTGCGAGAGCTGTGGCTGACCCAAGGCCATTCCAGCAGCTGCAAGTGGAGGAGTGGGGAATCAAACCCGGTTCTCCCAGATAAGAGCCCGTGCACTTAACCGCTACACCACGCTGGCTCTCATCATGGGCCTCAGTCTGCGAGACCTAAGCAAGGCAGTCGGGGGAAGGATCCTTGGGAGGTGATTCATTCACAGGTCTGCCATAAGTTTGAAGCACTTTTCACACACACGCACACACACAGGCACTTCTCTCTCTCTCTCATCCTCCCCCCAAGTAAGGTCTGTAGGAGAAAACAGGCAGCTGCCCTCCCTGGAGGCCAACTGAGGGGAAGAATTCTACCCCTTGTCCTGGACCCTGGGGGCAGCTGTTTCCTTTGTCTCCCCCCACACACATTTTGCTCCGTGCAACACACATCAAATCTCAGGCGCAGCCGTGCTCTGTGGACTTCCCCTTTTGCAAAAGAACACGTCTCCCCTTCCCCTTCCACACTGGGAACTGCGCCTCCCTCTGGGAGGGTCTGTGAGCTCCTTCATACCCTCCCCATGTTCACGCCTCACACTCCCCTAACAAGCCGGGGTGTCCTCTGGGAGTCCTGCCTGTGCTCCAGGAAGCTGTGCACATGTGAGGGGTGGTGGCTCAGCGGTAGAGCATCTGCTTGGTAAGCAGAAGGTCCCAGGTTCAATCCCCAGCATCTCCAACTAAAAAGGGTCCAAGGAAGAAGGCATGAAAAACCTCAGCTTGAGACCCTGGAGAGCCGCTGCCAGTCTGAGTAGACAATACTGACTTTGATGGACCAAAGAGGGTCTGATTCAGTAGAAGGCAGCTTCATGTGTTTATATGTAAGCAGAAGGTCCCAGGTTCAATCCCCGGCATCTCCAACTAAAAAGGCTCCAGGCAAGAAGGCGTGAAAAACCTCAGCTTGAGACCCTGGAGAGCCGCTGCCAGTCTGAGAAGACAAGACTGACTTTGATGGACCCAGGAGGATCTGATTCAGTAGAAGGCAGCTTCATATGTTCATATGTATGGGAGGGTTCGTGGCTCAGCGGTAGAGTATCTGCTTGGTAAGCAGAAGGTCCCAGGTTCAATCCCCGGCATCTCCAACTAAAAAGGGTCCAGGCAAGAAGGCGTGAAAAACCTCAGCTTGAGACCCTGGAGAGCCGTTGCCAGTCTGAGTTGACAAGACTGACTTTGATGGGCCGAGGGTCTGATTCAGTAGAAAGCAGCTTCATATGTTCCTTTCTGCACCCATGCAAGCCTCCCACCGCCTGTAAAGAAATGCTGAATCAGAACACCAATTTGCCAGTTCACCTACACAGCAGGTTTCAGGCACCCGCTTTGCACCTGCCATTCTCCAAGCAATCTGGGCTCATTTCTCTAACCGCAACAGCTGAGTCAAACCGTGCAGGCTCTTGTGACAAAGGTGGGGGGAGTGTTTTTTTCTGGGGGGGGGGTTGCTCCTCATCTTCTTAAAAAACCAACAACAGAACACCCCTCAAGTACCAAAGAAGAACCTTTGCATTCAAAGAACGTCGCTTCTTCCAGAAGACGGTCACATCTGATGCAGCTCCACAAAACTATATTTAGCTCAGAGGAAGGCGCGGGGGGGGGGGGGGCAGGGGGGAAGAGGAGAGAAACAGAGGGCCAATCCAGAATGCCAGCCAGCCAGCTCTGAGTTTAAATTCAGCCCCTGTTCTCTGCCTTCTATTCATTGTAAGCCTGTGCGTGTCTCATGAATAGATTTCTGTTTTAACATCCCGGGGGTCTTGGAAGATAGGGAACGGCGCAGGAACGTGCCTGCATTTTGATACTTGAAAGAGACCCCTCACGCCACCAGTGGCTATGCTCCGTTGTGCCCTCCCCCTGTGCCCTGCAGTCCCACTGAGGAGGAGAAATGCCCACGGGCAGCCAGGAAGGGCACACCTCATTCTGCACGGTTAAAACCCACAGAGAGTTTTGTGGGGGCTTTTTGCTGTCCTAGTTAACAGAGGAGGGGAAAGTCAGAGCTTTCAGCTTCCAGGCAATTTCTCTGGACATCACCCAGAATGAGGAGGGAGGGTAAGAAGAGAGAGACAGAGACAGACAGACCAAAAGAGAGAGACAGAGATTGGCTGCTTTTCAGAGGATGCCTGGAGAGTCTAAAAAGATAATGGCAGTCCCCTGTGCAAGCACCAGTCGTTTCTGACTCTGGGGCGACATTGCTTTTACGACGTTTTCATGGCAGACTTTTTGTGGGGTGGTTTGCCATTGCCTTCCCCAGTCTTCTACCCTTTCCCCCCAGCCAGCTGGGGGCTCATTTTACCAACCGGAAGGATGGAAGGCTGAGTCAACCTTGAGCCGGCTACCTGAACCCAGCTTCCGCCAGGATCGAACTCAGGTTGTGACTCGTGAGCAGAGAGTTTGGACTGCAGTACCACTCTGTGCCACAGGGGCTTCTTCTGGAGTGTCTTGCAGGGGCCAAATTCTGCAGACACTAAAAGGCCCCGGGCATCCTGTCTGACACAGAGAAAGAGAGAACGCAGCATTTGCCTTTGAATAGTTCACCCCCCATCAAAGCCGAGCCAAATTACTGGAGCGAATTGGGAAGCCCCAGGAGGGCAAAAAGCAACTCTCTCCGGTGCCTGCAGCCACCACTGGCTCCCGGTTTTCTTTTTTCTCCCCTGGCGAGCTTGATTCCTTCAAAATGTGGTGTCGGGAGGAGAGCTTTTACGGATACTGCAGACTGCCTCGAACGCAAATCAGAGGGCTCTAGATCAAGTCAAGCCTGAATGCTCTCTAGAAACTAAAAATGACTCAGCGGAGGCCGTTGTGGGGTTTTGATCGCATGACGAGAAGAGACAAAGGCTTTTGGGGAAGGACAAAACGGCTAGAAAAACTCCCAAGGAAGCAGGAAGAGAGGAAGACCCGATAGGAGAGGGAAGCCGTGAGGGCCCCCACCTGCAAGTCCTCAGCAAAGCGAGGGTCCTCGGAATCGGAAGAGACTTGACAGCACTTCACAAATACACCAGGCACAAGGTCCCCCCCCCTCCTGGGTCTGCTCCCCCACCCAACAGGAGAGGTTGGTTTCCCTTTTGGCCATTTGGAAGCTCAAGGCTGCCTTGCTTTAGTGCTGTGCAGGGGTGTCCAAACTGTGGTTTGGGAGCTAAGTGCAGCTCATTCACGCATATTGTGTGGCTCTCGAAACCCCCACCCCCTGTCAGCCAGCTTGGAGAAGGCATTTGTCTCTTTAAATCGCTTCTCCAAGCCAAGCCAGCTGGCAGCTTGGAGAATGGATTTAACATTGCTTTCTTTCCACCTCTCCCTCCCCATCTATTTTCCTTCCTTCCTTCCTTCCTTCCTTCCTTCCTTCCTTCCTTCCTTCCTTCCTTCCTCCTTTCCTTCCTTCCTTCCTTCCTTCGTTCCAGCTCTCAAACATCTCATGCTTATGTCTTGCGGCTCTGAAACAGCTGACATCTATGTGGCTCTTACATTAAGCAAGTTTGGCCACCCCTGTTTTATTGGAACCCCCTGTAAGCACGAACCATACCCCTGCACGAGGAAGCAAAAACAACCCTCCTGTAGTGCGGGCCTGTGTGAAGAACGGAAGTGGTTCTTCCTTTGGCCCTACCTGGCACCTGCGCAAGCCAGTCCCTGCGATACATCAGAACTCCCCAGGATTGAGGCAAACTGTCAGGGACACCCTTTAATTTTGGCAGCGGGGACAGAGACTTCTAGAAGACCCCCAAGTAACTTGTCGGAAGCTCCTTCCCCCTTCTCTAGGGAACCTGCTCTCCAGTGATTCGTGGAGATCGTTCTTCCTTAAAGATCTGACCTTCCCCACAAGCCTTGATCCAACTTAACTGACATGTCTTCCCACCAAAGAATCACACGTATTATAGTTCGGTGAAGGCGGCAAGGATGCTTTCCTCGAGAGCCCCGCAACCCCCATTCTTAGCTTTTTATGTTTCACAAGGGATTTTGTTTTGTTTTGTTTTGGTCTCTCTGTGTGGCTTCTTGCTGGTGAGGTGCTTTTCTCCAGTTTTGAGTTTTTGTGGTAAGAGGGGTGTGAGCAAAACACACTGCGACGCATTTGAATTTTTAGTGATTCAGCATTCCTCTAAGATCTTTCTGCTCCTCCGCCGGGAAGCTGCTTTGAGCCCTGCGTTCTAGGAGAAAGGCAGCATACAAATCTGCTAAGTACGTAAATAGAAGTCCTCCATTCGAACGGCAGACACCACACCCTACAGCAGTCAATCCTGCGACTTAAATTATGCATTAGGGACAGAACTTGTTGGCTAAAAAAACGGGACTCATCTGCAGTGACCAATCTTGCTGCAAAGGTGAATAACCCACAGAATTCACTGCCACTGGAAGTGGTGGCGGATACAAGTACAGACAGCTTCAAGAGCGGTAGTTTGGCTCAAGGAGAGCCAGTTTGGTGTAGTGGTGAAGTGTGCGGACTCTTATCTGGGAGAACCGGGTTTGATTCCCCACTCCTCCACTTGCACCTGCTGGGATGGCCTTGGGTCAGCCATAGCTCTGGCAGAGGTTGTCCTTGAAAGGGCAGCTGCTGTGTGAGCCCTCTCCAGCCCCACCCACCTCACAGGGTGTCTGTTGTGGGGGAGGAAGGGAAAGGAGATTGTGAGCCGCTCTGAGACTCTTCGGAGTGGAGGGCGGGATATAAATCCAATATCTTCATCTACCTCACAGGGTGTCTGTTGTGGGGGAGGAAGAGAAAGGAGATTGTGAGCTGCTCTGAGACTCTTCGGAGTGGAGGGCGGGATATAAATCCAATATCTTCTTCTTCTTCTTCTTAAACATATGGAGCAGAGGTCCACCAGTGGCTATTAGCCACAGCGTATTGTTGGAACTCTGTCTCGGGCAGTGATGCTCTGTATTTTTGGTGCTCGGGAGGGGCAACAGTGGGAGGACTTCTAGTGTCCTGGCCCCATTGGTGGACCTCCTGATGGCACCTGGGTTTTTTGGCCACTGTGTGACACAGAGTGTTGGACTGGAGGGGTCACTGGCCTGATCCAACATGGCCTCTCTTACGTTCTTAAGTGCTCTGCCGTTCACACACCTAGGTGCCATTAAGGAAAGGGCTGCGGGTGGGGAAGATGGCCATGTACACGGGCAGCAGGAGGGCTTGTGAGCAGATCAGGGAAGGACACGCAGGCAGGGTGAGCAGGCGTGAATCACAGAAACACAGAGTTGGAAGGGACCTCCAGGGTCATCTAGTCCAACCCCATGCACAATGCAGGAAACTCACAAACACGACTCCCTAAATTCACAGGATCCTCATTGCTGTCCGATGGCCATCTAGCCTCTGTTTAAAAACCTCCAAGGAAGGCGAGCCCACCACCTCCCGAGGAAGCCTGTTTTACTGAGGAACCCCTCTAACGGTCAGGCAGTTCATAGAATCACAGAGTTGGAAGGGACCTCCAGGGGCATCTAGTCCAACTCCCTGCACAATGCAGGAAACTCACAAACACCGCCCCCTAAATTCACAGGATCTTCATTGCAGTCAGATGGCCATCTAGCCTCTGTTTAAAAACCTCCAAGGACGAAGAGCCCACCACCTCCCGAGGAAGATCCTGTTCCACTGAGGAACTGCTCTAACAGTCAGGAATCATAGAGTTGGAAGGGACCTCTAGGGTCATCTAGTCCAACCCCCTGCACAGTGCAGGACACTCACAAACACCGCCCCCTAAATTCACAGGATCTTCATTGCTGTCAGATGGCTATCTAGCCTCTGTTTAAAAACCTCCAAGGAAGGAGAGCCCACCACCTCCCGAGGAAGATCCTGTTCCACTGAGGAACCGCTCTAACGGTCAGGAATCATAGAATCACAGAGTTGGAAGGGACCTCTAGGGTCATCTAGTCCAACCCCCTGCACAATGCAGGAAACTCACAAACACTTTCCCCTATATTCACAGGATCCTCATTGCTGTCAGATGGCCATTCAGCCTCTGTTTAAAAACCTCCAAGGAAGGCGAGCTCACCACCAACCGAGGAAGCCTGTTCCACTGAGGAATCGCTCTAACGATCAGGCAGTTCATAGAATCACAGAGTTGGAAGGGACCTCCAGGGGCATCTAGTCCAACTCCCTGCACAATGCAGGAAACTCACAAACACCGCCCCCTAAATTCACAGGATCTTCATTGCTGTCAGATGGCCATCTAGCCTCTGTTGAAAAACCTCCAAGGAAGGAGAGCCCACCACCTCCTGAGGAAGCCTGTTCCACTGAGGAATCGCTCTAACCGTCAGGAAGTTCTTCTTAATGTTGAGCCGGAAACTCTTTTGATTTAATTTCAACCCACTGGTTCTGGGCCAACCTTCTGGAGTCACAGAAAACAATTCCGCACCATCCTCTACATGACAGCCCTTCAAGGACTTGAAGACGGTGATCGTATCACCTCTCAGCCGCCTCCTCTCCAGGCTAAACATACCCACAGAGGCCCCTGGGAGCTCTCTGCCTGCGGCTCCCCAGAATCTGGAACCGCCACTGGTGCCTTCCACAAGCAGGGCCACCCCTAGACTGTCAGACACCCTAGACAAAGCTAACGTCTGGCAGCACCCCCCCCCCCGATAACATCACCAAGTCACATGGGTGGGCACCCAATATAGCACCCAAAAGGCTGATGCCCTAGGCGACTGCCTATTTTGCCTAGGGCGTCCGGGCCAGGCCTGCCCACCGGCCTTAGAAGCTTGCCTTCTAGCAGTTTAGAAAGCCCTACGAGGCCAGCTTTGGATAAGCCCAGGAACAGCAGAGTTAACCAACGCGAAACATCTGGCTGGAAGTTACGTATGGAGAACCAGAGACACCACAACCGTCTTATCACTGGCCTGAGATTTTCGATCGCTGGCTGCGCTTTCTGGTGCACAAATCACTGTGGAGTGGGGATGCACACGGACAAGTCGACAAGTTCTTGAGCAGGGCGGGAGGCCGCCTCCCTCACTTACCTTGGGGGGATCAAACAGCTCCAAGAGTTCCTCACCGTTGCCCGCTTTCCGCAGAACCAGCCGGCACTTCTGCCAGGGCATCCCGCCGTCCACGGTGGCCTCAGTCACCAGCCAGTACTTCAAGTGACCTTCTTTCCGCACTTCGAGGGCCTGATCTCGCGAGAGGGCCCACGGGAGTATCTTCCAGGCCAGGCCCGGCTTCAAAATGGCGTCCAGCGTCTCTCCTTCGATGGGGCCGGGCTCTGAGGGCCTCCGACGGAAAAAGTTCCTCAAGCTCCTTCTCAGCCGGTCAAGGGAAAAGTGTCTCCTCACAGTCAACGATGTCCCCGAAAGTTCCTCAAGTTTCGGCAGGCCGGCGGGGCAGGCCTCGGTCATCCTGTCTGCCTGGTCAGCCAACTCCACCTCAGCCTTGGCCGTCCCCGGGGAGCCGTCGGCGTGCTTGCAGCCCGTCTCCCGATAGTCCCGCAGCCTGCTGAAGGGCAGGACGCGGAAGTGGCTCATGGCGGACGTCTCCTTCACCTCATGGCGGAAGTACTGCTGGAAGAGGTCGGCAAAGTGGAGGGAAAAGTTCTCCGCCGCCAGGACCTCGTGCTGGGGGTTCTCGCGGATGAAGAGGAGGTACTTGCAAGCCAACTCCCGGGCGGTGGAGACCGCGTGCCGCTCGCAGAACTCATGCCAGGTGCCGGGGGGAGGGGGCTCGCCTGGCGGGAGGAGGGGTTCGTTCATGGCAGGTGCTGGAAAGGTTCAGGGACTCTGGAAGACACAAAGAGGGCAGAGATGGGGCATCAGAAGAGGCAGGGGGCTAAAGGGAACGACCAGGAACCGGCAGCCCCCAAAGCTGGGCAAAGCCCAGATCCGTAGCTACAGTGGAGCCCAGAGGGGCAGGCCCATCCTTTCAAATCCACCTTCCAACGGTATGGCCCCTCCATTTGAGGGCCTCCAATCTGTCCCCTTTGCTCACTGCCACTCTGAACAAGTAGTAGCACAAAGGCGGGTTAGCTTAGAATCCTAAAATCACAGAGTTGGAAGGGACCTCCAGGGTCATCTAATCCCAACCCCCGGCACAATGCAGGAAACTCACAAACACCTCCCCCTAAATTCACAGGATCCTCATTGCTGTCAGATGGCCGTCTAGCCTCTGTTGAAAAACCTCCAAGGAAGGAGAGCCCACCACCTCCCGAGGAAGCCTGTTTTACTGAGGAACTGCTCTGACGGTCAGGAGGTTCTTCCTAATGTTGAGCCGGAAACTCTTTGGATTTAATTTCAACCCATTGGTTCTGGTCCTACCTTCCAGGGCCACAGAAAACAATTCTGCCCCCCCCCCCGTCCTCTATAGGACAGCCCTTCAAGTACTTGAAGATGGTGATCCTATCACCTCTCATCCGCCTCCTCTCCAGGCTAAACATCCCCAGCTCCTTCAACCTTTCCTCATAGGACTTGGTCTCCAGACCCCTCATCCTCTATAGGACAGCCCTTCTTGAAGATGGTGATCCTATCACCTCTCAGCTGCCTCCTCTCCAGGCTAAACATGCCCAGCTCCTTCAACCTTTCCTCATACGACTTGGTCTCCAGACCCCTCATCCTCTATAGGACAGCCCTTCAAGGACTTGAAGACGGTGATCCTATCACCTCTCATCCGCCTCCTCTCCAGGCTAAACATCCCCAGCTCCTTCAACCTTTCCTCATAGGACTTGGTCTCCAGACCCCTCATCCTCTATAGGACAGCCCTTCAAGTCCTTGAAGATGGTGATCCTATCACCTCTCAGCTGCCTCCTCTCCAGGCTAAACATGCCCAGCTCCTTCAACCTTTCCTCATAGGACTTGGTCTCCAGACCCCTCATCCTCTATAGGACAGCCCTTCAAGGACTTGAAAATGGTGATCCTATCACCTCTCAGCCGCCTCCTCTCCAGGCTAAACATCCCCAGCTCCTTCAGCCTTTCCTCATAGGACTTGGTCTCCAGACCCCTCATCCTCTATAGGACAGCCCTTCAAGTACTTGAAGATGCTGATCCTATCACCTCTCAGCCGCCTCCTCTCCAGGCTAAACATCCCCAGCTCCTTCAGCCTTTCCTCATAGGACTTGGTCTCCAGACCCCTCATCCTCTATAGGACAGCCCTTCAAGTACTTGAAGATGCTGATCCTATCACCTCTCAGCCGCCTCCTCTCCAGGCTAAACATCCCCAGCTCCTTCAACCTTTCCTCATAGGATTTGGTCTCCAGACCCCTCACCATCTTCGTCGCCCTCCTCTGGACCCTTGTGAGACTCAAGGCAGCTTACAGTGCCGAGAGCCCAGGGCCGCGAAACCAAGTGGCCCCTCAGCCCCCCCAAACAACAAATCCTGCTGTGGACCCCACTAAACATGGAACCCTGGCAAAGCCACAGGCCGGAATTTCTCACAGGGGATGGCAGGGACCAACATCCACTGTGAGTTCTGATCTTGAGGGCTTGCTCGGAAGCAGCGTTCCCTCGAAGCTGAGTTTGTGTGAGCCAGCTCACCGTTTTTTAGCCTCCCGATCACACATTTTTGTCGGAGCTCAGGAAAAATAGCCCCAGAGCCAGCTAAGTTCTGCAGCAGCTCATAGCTTTAATGCCAGCAGCTCACAAAGTAGAATTTCACAAGACTGCTCACAAGACTCCACAGCTTAGAGGGAGCCTTGCTCGGAAGACACACTTCCTGCCTCCGCCCCTCTGCCAATGGGCTTGGGGGAAAATTCCAGGGCACACAGGCCATGCAAAAGGCATCATATATATATATATGTATATATATGAAGCTGCCTTCTACTGAATCAGACCCTCGGTCCATCAAAGTCAGTATTGTCTTCTCAGATTGGCAGCGGCTCTCCAGGGTCTCAAGCTGAGGTTTTTCACTCCTATTTGCCTGGACCCTTTTTTGGAGATGCCAGGGACCTTCTGCTTCCCAAGCAGATGCTCTACCACTGAGCCACCGTCCCTCCCATTAATCGTACCACAGGGTTCAAGAGAGCCAGTTTGATGTAGTGGTTAAGTGTGCGGACTCTTATCTGGGAGAACCGGGTTTGATTCCCCACTCCTCCACTTGCAGCTGCTGGAATGGCCTTGGGTCAGCCATAGCTCTCTTATCTGGGAGAACTTCTCCACTTGCAGCTGCTGGAATGGTCTTGGATCAACCATAGCTCTCTTATCTGGGAGAACCGGGTTTGATTCCCCACTTCTCCGCTTGCAGCTGCTGCAATGGCCTTAGGGTTCAGCCAGAGCTCTCGTAGAAGTTGGCCTTGAAAAGAAGAAGATATTGGATTTATATCCCGCCCTCCACTCCGAAGAGTCTCTGAGCGGCTCACCATCTCCTTTACCTTCCTTCCCAACAACAGACACCCTGTGAGGTGGGTGGGGCTGAGAGGGCTCTCACAGCAGCTGCCCTTTCAAGGACAACATCTGCCAGAGCTGCGGCTGACCCAAGGCCATGCTAGCAGGTGCAAGTGGAGGAGTGGGGAATCAAACCCGGTTCTCCCAGATAAGAGTCTGCACACTTAACCACTACACCACACTGGCTCTCCTGGGAGAGCTCTCTCAGCCCCAGCTACCCTACAGCGTGCCTGTTGTGGGGGGGGGGGGAGGTAAAGGAGATTGTGACCGCTCTGAGATTCAGAGTATAGGGTGGGATATACATCCAATATCCTCTTCTTCAACCAGGCAGGACTTTGCTCCGACTCCTTGCTTTTAAAGCAGCTGACAACAGATCACACCCAGCATCCTCATCTGCAGTCCCACTGCAAACACGCCCGCCCACATCGGTGTGCATATTTTCCAGGGGGCGGTGGGCTCCCCTTCAAGGATTTCATCATACCCCACCTCCCCCCCCCCGGCAAAAAAAAAAATCCACAAACGTTTGCAAAGCCCGATATAGAAAAGGAAGGCGACCCTCTCCCCAAATCTGATGGCCAAATAAACATTAAAACCTGGGCAAGGAATCCAAGCGGGCCGGCTTTCTTCCCCAACGCTGCCTCCTCCGGCCCGGAGGCCTGCAGCTCGCTTCCAGCCCCCTTTTCCTTCTGCAAAAACATTTTATCGTGGCTCCGCATGAGGCTCAGACAGGAAGCTGGTTCGTTGCTCACCGCCCGTAGAGGCTCTGGAAACACGCTCAAGACTTCCTTGCTAAAGCTGCTGCGAAAAGGCCCATACCAAGAGGGACTGGCGGGTGAGCAGCTCCTGAAACGAGGGTTCTGGATGACTCTATTTTTTTTGTTTTGTTTTAAATTTAAAAGCTTTGATTGAAATAAAAAAGGATCATACAATAATTAGGGACATGTAAATTTGGCCAAAGGAAAAGGTGGATGGCGTCACAGCGCCAAACTGGCATTTGAGATACAGCAACAGAAGATCCTAAACAATCAACCATAAGAACATAAGAACATAAGAGAAGCCATGTTGGATCAGGCCAACGGCCCATCAAGTCCAACACTCTGTGTCACATAAGAACAGAAGAGAAGCCATGTTGGATCAGGCCAACGGCCCATCAAGTCCAACACTCTGTGTCACACAGTGGCAAAAAATTTTATATACACACATACACTGTGGCTAATAGCCACATATAGCCATATATAACAAGTTAAATAATAACATAACAGCGACAAGGAAGGGGAAAAGGGAACTATAAGAGCCCCGTGAGATAAATACGGTGGGTCTAGACTGATACGAAATTTGATAATAGAAGTCTTACGACAGCAATAGGTCTTTATACAATATATTTTTGTTATGAGAATAAATATAATACGGGTCATTATCTCCTTTTCCCAATATAGGTGACCAGGTTGCAATAGAATTAGTGTGGGCATGGAGGGGATCCTTCAAGTCCACAGCCGCCTGAGTTTTATCCATTGCAATGTGTTCCCAAATCGTCAGGAACCAGGCGTCAAGAGACGATGCATTTAGATTTGAGTATTATGTATTTAGAGTCTGGATGACTCTAGAGATAATTTTATAATGCGCACCCAAGCCACACGCACACATATGCACAGTGCCGGATTAAACCCTACGGAGGCCCCCAGGCCGTCGAAATCTCGGGGGGGCCCCTCGCGAATTATCTGAGTGGAAGTGCCTGTTTTGCTGCCCACGCCCCCCCCCCTGCAGCCTGCAGGCCCCTTCGCAAAAGCCCCTTTGACAAAGCTGCGGGGGAGAGGCAGAGAGAGGCAAACTTGGCGATGACGCCAGCAGTAGCCGCACCAGGCAAGTCGCGCAAAGACAAGTCGCGCAAAGAGCGGCTCAGTTGCTGGCTGCGTGTGCAGGCTGGAAGGGCTGCAAGCAGGGGGGAAACTGGGGGGGCGGAGCCGGCCTGGCCTAAGTGTTACTACTTGGCCTAAGTGTTAATCTGGCCCTATACACACAAACACACATGCACACACTTAAGAGACTTGCTTACTCAACGCAGGGCTTTGGGCCCCCACACAAACTGGCTTCCTATCGATGGGGGTGTTCAGTTTGAGGAGCTGGCTGGAATATTGAATAGGCCGGGGGTGGCCAACGGTAGCTCTCCAGATGTTTTTTTTGCCTACAACTCCCATCAGCCCCAGCCAGCATGGCCAATGGCTGGGGCTGATGGGAGTTGTAGGCAAAAAAAAAATCTGGAGAGCTACCACTGGCCACTCCTGGTCAATAGGCTGTTGCAGCTCCTAAACATAGGTGGGCAAGGTGCTGATTGGACCAAAGTGAAACATTCATATGCATTCTACTTTATTCAGTCTCATCTTCGCGCTCCAGGCTTTACCGTAGAATTACGGCCTGACGAGGGGTCGAAACGGAGATTTACCTGGGCTATTGGCGTGGTTATCGCTGCGTGTTTAAATCTAAATTTTGCGGTTCGACGTTGCATATGCGTGTCCTGCATCCTTTAACAATAATTAATAATATCAAGGGGGGGGGGTTGTAATTATTAGTGGATTTTCAGAATTTACATCCCATCGACGGATGGCAGAAATCAAAATTGTGAAGGCATTTCTACAAGGGAACAAAAGCTGAGACTGCGGACACCTGTAGCTCCAAACAACCGGATTTCTAGAAAAGTCTGGAACCAGCAAAAGCAAGCGGCACCGTTGTGCTTGAAACTGAAGAAGCAAAATCCGTCTCCTGAGAGGGCCCCGGGCACCCGGAAAAGCAAGTCCCGGCACAAGTGGGAACAGAACTTCAGGTTGGCAGAGTTTTCGGCTCACATGCTTGATGCCACCTTCGACAGTGCCCAAACATGCATTTTTTAAAAATGGCTATTGCATGCTTGAAAAACCTCCTTCTCATTCCCTAGTGCCATGGGACTTTCACAGACATTGCATCTCAGACAGGGAAATCATAATGAGAGGGCAACCTCTGCAGCTCCTGGGAAACACGTGAGGGGACTGGATAAACCTACGGAGCAGAGGTCCATCAGTGGCTATTAGCCACAAGGTATTGATGGAAGGTCGAGTGAAGAAGAATAGATGCTTTCGAGTTGTGGTGCTGGAGAAGACTCTTGAGAGTCCCTTGGACTGCAAGAGGATCAGATCTGTGAGTCCTAAGAGAAATCAACCCTGACTGTTCCCTGGAAGGTCAGATGCTGAAGCTCAAATACTTTGGCCACCGAATGAGACGGGAGCGCTCACTGGAGAAGACCCAGATGCTGGGAAAGACAGAAGGCAAAAGAAGAAGGGGACGGCAAAAGATGAGCTGGCTGGACAGCGTTACTGATGTAACTAGCATGAATTTGAACAGACTTCGGAGGATGGTGGAAGACAGGAGGGCCTGGCGTGACTTGGTCCATGGGGTCGCAAAGAGTCTGACTCGACTGTGCAACTGAACAACAAAATCGATGGAATTGTCTGGGGCAGAGATGTTCTGTATTCTTGGTGCTGGGGGGGCGGGCACAGCGGGAGGGCTTCTAGTGTCCTGGCCCCTCTCGTGGACCTCCTGACAGCATCTGGGTTTTTTGGCCTCTGTGTGACACAGAGTGTTGGACTGGATGGGCCACTGGTCTGATCCAACATGGCTTCTCTCTTGTTCTTATGTCTGGGGCAATGATGTTCTGTCTTCTTGGTGCAGGGGGGGCACAGTGGGAGGGCTTCTAGTGTCCTGGCCCCACTGATGGTCATCCTGATGGCACCTGGGGTTTTTGGGCCACTGTGTGACTGAGTGTTGGACTGGATGGGCCACTGGCCTGATGCAACAAGGCTTCTCTTATGTTCTTATGTCTAGGGCAGTGATGTTCTGTCTTCTGGGTGTTTGGGGGGGGGGCGACAGTGGAAGGGCTTCTAGTGTCCTGGCCCCACTGATGGATCTCTTGATGGCACCTGATTTATTTGGCCACTGTGTGACACAGAGTGTTGGACTGGATGGGCCACTGGCCTGATCCAACATGGCTTCTCTTATGTTCTTATGTGACACAGAGTGTTGGACTGGATGGGCCACTGGCCTGATGCAACATGGCTTCTCTTATGTTCTTATGTCTAGGGCAGTGATGTTCTGTCTTCTTGGTGTTTGGGGGGGGGGGCGACAGTGGAAGGGCTTCTAGTGTCCTGGCCCCACTGATGGATCTCTTGATGGCACCTGATTTATTTGGCCACTGTGTGTTGGACTGGATGGGCCACTGGCCTGATCCAACATGGCTTCTTTTATGTTCTCATGACTGCTGGGCTTGCCTAGGAGAAAGATCTCCACCTGGGGATTTGAGAGGGGAAGAGGTCTGTGCTATTGAGAAGAACACCAGGATGTTGTGTGAGCTCAGGGGGGGAGGAGAATAGCAGGGCCGCAGACACAGCAAGCTGAAATGGGGAGAGAGCTGGTGGCTGAAGCGAGGGGAGAGCTTAGAAAGGCAGACGACGTCACCGCGAGAAGCAGGAAGGACTGGAAGGGCTTAAGAGGCTCCTGGAACGAGGACAAGGAACCAAACTTCGTAGTTTGTCAACAGACAGGAGTGCAGAAATGCTCAGGGGGCAGGGAACGGTCAGACAGAGAGGCGACGGCGTTTCCCAATCGCTCCCAAAGCCGCAGCTGCTGCCTTCCAAAGAGAGAGCAGGTGGTGTTTGGAACTCAGCGCAACCGAAGGGCCCGGGGAAAACACCCCAAGGCCGACGCTCTCCCGAGGAAGCACGCGAATATGCTTCGCCGCAGTCATCCCGGGCGCTTTGCCCCCGAGTGGGCCCCTGTCTCCGGAGCCTATCAGTACCACCAGCCTGTAGATGACTCAGCACCCTCGCTTCCTTCCACGCACTGCTCTCCTGGCTGGGGCTGCAGGAAAACGGGGGCATGTGGAGGGGGCCCAGCTGTCAACAGGGGTCCCAGTCCACGTAGCCCAACCCTTCCCCCACCACGCCAAGCCCCCCAAAATTGAGGTTTCCTCTTCTGGTCCAAAAGTACATCACCTCAACCGATTAGGGCTCCTGCTGTCTCTTGTGGGGCCCAAGAACAGAAAACGGAAGGTGTCTTCTCGGCCGCTTTCTGCGTGGCGTTCCCTCCCGGCTCGTGCTGGCTTCCTTAAGCCCCTGAACATATTTGACTCCACTTCTCAGAATACAAAGAAATGCGTGCCGACAAGAATTCTTTTTGGGGGGACAAGATGATGGTGATATTGGATTTATATGCCGTCCTCCACTCAGAGTCTCAGAGCGGCTCACAATCTCCTTTCCCTTCCTCCCCCACAACAGACACCCTGTGAGGTGGGTGGGGCTGGAGAGGGCTCTCCCAGCAGCTGCCCTTTCAAGGACAGAGGGGCTCACAATCTCCTTCACCTTCCTCCCCCACAACAGACTCCCTGTGAGGTGGATGGGGCTGAGAGGGCTCTCACAGCATCTGCCCTTTCAAGGACAACTCCTGAGAGAGCTCTGGCTGACCCAAGGCCATTCCAGCAGGTGCAAGTGGAGGAGTGGGGAATCAAACCCGGT
This sequence comes from Heteronotia binoei, assembly GCF_032191835.1. NCBI lineage: Eukaryota > Metazoa > Chordata > Lepidosauria > Squamata > Gekkonidae > Heteronotia > Heteronotia binoei. Next base: position 80,171,452 of record NC_083233.1, on the reverse strand, counting down.
GCTCCCAGGTAAGAGTCTGCACGCTTAACCGCTGCACCAAACTGGCTCTCCAAGACGGTTACAATGTGCTCTGTCCCACGCACGAGGGCATGCTCACGCGCCTATCTGAAAGCGGCCGCGCCATCAAGATAGCTAGATAACGGCGGCGCCACAAAAAGAAACTCGAAGCTTGGAGAGCGAGGTTGCACAACAGAGAGCTGTCTTCCAGGAAAAGGTCCCCCTGAGTCAGAGAAGAGAAAGGAAACAGATACGGTGAAGCACAAGATGGACGATACCTTTCAGAGAAGAGACCGACATCTGCCAGCGGGCCCATCGGCACGGCCAGGTAGCCGACCCCGGCCGGGGAGGCCCGCTCGGAAGCCGAAAGCTCTCGGCTCTCCTGAGGTCACGTCCCCGACCGCGCACGGGAGAAGCCGCCTTTGGCATACCCCAACGGCAGCCCCATGCTCCAAAAGAAAAACCACTTGGAAGATTTCTTTTCCCCACCCCGTTTAAAACAAACAAAAAAAAGCCACAAACCCAGCCAGCTGCACAATGCCTTCTGCTAGCAAACAATATAGGAGGAAGTCCCCTCCCACCCTGTCCTCCGTTTTAAGAGCAGTGTGGGTGCAGTTAAGAGTTACGGAGACGGAGGCAGAGCTGCGCGGTTGGTGGAGAAGTGCTCCTCCAGCCGCGCTCAGACTGTCCTCCCCTTGCACATGGAGGGTGCCAGAGAGCGCAACACTGCCGTGCACATGCTATATATTCGGGAACTTGCTGCTCTTGGGCTGCAGGGGCGTGGCCCACAGCTGAAGGAAGGCACGCTGCACCGCACCGATCTTTGGGGAGAGGGAAGAAGAGAGACGGGGAAGCAGGAGAAAGAGAGAGGGCAAGTTTAGGGGAGAGAAAAGGGAGGGAGAACTAGGCCCAAGGAACACATGTGCTGAAGTCGAAAGTGCTTCTCATCTCTAGAGTCCTAGAGTTGGAAGGGTCCTCCAGGGTCATCTAGTCCAACCCCCTGCACAAGGCAGAAAACTCACAAATACCTCCCCTTAAATTCACAGGATCTTCATTGCTGTCAGATGGCCATCTAGCCTCTGTTTGAAACACTCCAAGGAAGGAGAACCCACCACCTTCCCAGGAAGCCTGTTCCACTGAGGAATCACTCTTAACGGTCAGGCAGTTCATAGAATCATAGAGTTGGAAGGGACCTCTAGGGTCATCTAGTCCAACCCCCTGCTCAATGCAAGAAACTCACCAACACCTCCCCCTAAATTCACAGGATCTTCATTGCTGTCAGACGGCCATCTAGCCTCTGTTTAAAAACCTCCAAGGAAGGAGAGCCCACCACCTTCCCAGGAAGCCTGTTCCACTGAGGAATCACTCTTAACAGTCAGGCAGTTCATAGAATCATAGAGTTGGAAGGGACCTCTAGGGTCATCTAGTCCAACCCCCTGCTCAATGCAAGAAACTCACCAACACCTCCCCCTAAATTCACAGGATCTTCATTGCTGTCAGACGGCCATCTAGCCTCTGTTTAAAAACCTCCAAGGAAGGAGAGCCCACCACCTCCCGAGGAGGAAGCCTGTTCCACTGAGGAACCGCTTTAATGGTCAGGCAGTTCATAGAATCACAGAGTTGGAAGGGACCTCCAGGGTCATCAAGTCCAACCCGCTGCTCAATGCAAGAAACTCACCAATATCTCCCCCTAAATTCACAGGATCTTCATTGCTGTCAGAGGGCCATCTAGCCTCTGTTTAAAAACCTCCAAGGAAGGAGAGCCCACCACCTCCCAAGGAGGAAGCCTGTTGCACTGAGGAACCCCTCTAACCGTCAGGCAGTTCATAGAATCACAAAGTTGGAAGGGACTTCCAGGGTCATCTAGTCCAACCCCCTGCACAAGGCAGGAAACTCACAAACACCTCCCCCTAAATTCAGAGGATCCTCATTGCTATCAGATGGCCATCTAGCCTCTGTTTGAAAACCTCCAAGGAAGGAGAGCCCACCACCTCCCGAGGAAGCCTGCTCCACTGAGGAACTGCTCTAACGGTCAGAAAGTTCTTCCTACTGTTGAGCCCGAAACTGTTTTGATTTAATTTCAACCTCCTGGGGCCACGGAAAACAATTCCACACCATCCTCTAGACGACAGCCCTTCAAGGACTTGAAGGTAGCGATCCTATAGAGGATGAAAAGAATCAAAAGAATCTTCATCAGCCAGAGAACCCCCTGTGTGTGGCTGGCAGCAGATTCCGGGCGCAGAGCCAGTGCCAAAGCGGCACTCATCAGGTCCAGCAAGCTGCTCTTGGAGCATACCACGAATGTGCTCTGACCTGTCTCACAGCTGCACGTGACTGAGGAGGAGCAGAGACAGAGGACAACCTGCCAGGGTAATCAGCCCCGTCTTTTAAGAAGCCTTAAGGGGACTGTCCTGGTAGGGTCCCCGGAATACCTTTTCAAAAACAGAGGGCAATCCCAACCGTTATAGTCATCTTTGGAGACTCAGGCCTTCTGAGATTAGGGAGGTGGCTACTTGGGAGAGGGCCTTCTCGGTGGTGGCACCAAAGCTCTGAAATGCCCTCTGCAGGGAGGGTGAAGGGAGAAGTGGGTGAAGGGAGAGCCAGTTTGGTGTAGTGGTTAAGTGTGCGGACTCTTATCTGGAAGAACCGGGTTTGATTCCCCACTCCTCCACTTGCACCTGCTGGCATGGCCTTGGGTCAGCCACAGCTCTGGCAGAGGTTGTCCTTGAAAGGGCAGCTGCTGTAAGAGCCCTCTCAGCCCCACCCACCTCACAGGGTGTCTGTTGTGGGGGAGGAAGGGAAAGGAGATTGTGAGCCGCTCTGAGACTCTTCGGAGTGGAGGGCGGGATATAAATCCAATATATTCTTCTTTTTTGTTTCGTTTGGACTTCCCTCAGTGATCCTTCCTTCCTTCCTTCCTTCCTTCCTTCCTTCCTTCCTTCCTTCCTTCCTTCCTTCCTTCCTTCCTTCCTTCCGTTATTACGTTTTTCATGTATTTAAACTTTTTTTTAAAAGCTGTTTTAACGATAGATATTTGGGAGAGGGAGTTGGTTTTAACAGTTTTATCATACAATTTTCTGAAGTATGTTTTAAATCAGGGGTGTCAAACATGCAGCCCGGGGGCCGAATCAAGCCTCCAGAGAGCTCCTGTCAGGCCCGCAAGCAAGCCTACTTCCTTCTCCCCTCTCTCTTGCTTCCTTCAATTATCAGAGGCGGTTAGATAAAATATTGCAAGAGTGCGAATCTTTTAAGCATGTTTTATTTAAAGGGGTTTTTTTTTTAAAACAACCCCTTTTTAATCATGTTTATCTGTGTCCTTTATAAAGTTTATGTCTCCGCTATATTTTATGACACACCTCGGCCCCGCCCAACAAGGCCTCATATATGTCGGATCCAGCCCTCATAGCAATTGAATTTGACACCCCTGTTTTAAACGGTTAGGCACCCTGGCAGTCATTGCAAGGGTGGGAAGGCGGGATACAAATTTTGTGCATATAATAAATGTCATTTGGGATTGGTTTGCTGGCCTGCCTGTTTTCGCCAACTGGTGTGTGTGTGGTGGGGGGGGGGAATGTGCCCTTTTAAGAATCTGAAAGAAGGTTTCTGCCTAAAAACCACTTGCTTTTTAAAATGCCACTTCTCACCGCTTGCAAACAAGCAATGTTTTTATCCCTGGAGAGTAGGTAAGATTCTTTGGTGATCTGCTAAACAAACTGGCCTGCTGGTTTTGGCAGCCAGTCTGCCTGCCTGGCTTGTCCCTCCACAGAAACTGCAGTCGGAGACCTCCAAGCTGGGGGCTGAATCTTCAGCCCAGGGGCAGACATCGCTGTTGACCGCAGTCGAGAGTTGCTTCCAAGGTCCTGAACTATGTTTATTGAGTCGCTGTGAGCCAAGTTCAGAAATCAGATGCTCGAAGCTTGCTGGCAAATGCGGTGTGGCTCTCCCCCCCCCCACCCTCGCCAACCTCCATTTAGCAAGCTAGAAGCTGGATTTCCCTGGACATCTGGCATCTCCAGCAGTGACAATGTAAGAAACCACAGGTCCCATTAAACACTGCTGGGCCGCAGAATTCCCCTCCTACAAATTTTACAGCCTTTGCTCAAGGAAAGGTATCATTTGGAGCACAAAAAGAGGTTCCCCCCCCCATATGATTAATGACCTCTCTGGTTAACTGCCACGCTCTGTAAAATCTGCCGTTTCGGCTTGAATCGGTTAATTGCACCACACAGATTCAAGCGTCTAACATCACTCCGTTAAAAAGAAACAAGAACTATGCAAACAGGTTGATTATATCGCGGACCATCCTTTTGTTTCTGCGGCTGCGCATACCCAAGAGCAACGGTCCCTCTACGCTGAGTTAGCGTGAGCTGGCTCACAGTTTTTTAGCCTCCAGCTCACACATTTTTGTCTTCGCTCAGGAAGGGCGGACCCCGAGCAAACTAATGTATGCAGCAGCCAAATCACTCACTCTCAACTTTTAACGCTAGTAGCTCACGAAGTAGCAGTTTCTCCTCACAAGAAGAGAAGAAGACTGCAGTTTTATACCCCGTCTTGTACCCAGATTGCTGGGGGGAAAGCGTAGATGACTGGGGAAGGCAATGGCAAACCACCCCGTAAAAAAGTCTGCCGTGAAAACGTTGTGAAAGCAACGTCACCCCAGAGTCGGAAACGACTGGTGCTTGCACAGGGGACTGCCTTGACCTTCTCTCTGAATCAGAGACTCCGAGCGGCTTACAATCTCCTATATCTTCTCCCCCCAACCCAACAACAGACACCCTGTGAGGTGGGTGGGGCTGAGAGGGCTCTCACAGCACCTGCCCTTTCAAGGACAACTCCTATGAGAGCTATAGCTGATCCAGGACCATTCCAGCAGGTGCAGGTGGAAGAGTGGGGAATCAAACCTGGTTCTCCAAGATAAGAATCTGCGCACTTAACCACTACACCAAACTTAGAGGGAGCAATGCCCCAAAGTATAGTTGACTAATAAAAAGAGCATTCAAATGATCAAGCAAGGTTTAAATAAAATCCATCGCCAGGTTATTTGCAATTGCTGAGGTTAACTCTCTTAAAAGAGGCGCAAAACTACAGCTTTGTGATGGTGGAACAGATACTTGGGGGAAACTCATGCAGTCGAAGGAGAGGGTGGAATGTTTAAGCGTTAACACCTGGATTTAACCCACTTCAGGCCGTAGGAGAAGATGAAGAAGAAGACTGCAGATTTATACCCCGCCCTCCTCTCTGAATCAGAGACTCAGAGCGGCTTACAATCTCCTACCTTTTCCCCCCACAAGACACCCTGTGAGGTGGGTGGGGCTGAGAGGGCTCTCCCAGCAGCTGCCCTTTCAAGGACAACCTCTGCGAGAGCTACGGTTGACCCAAGGCCATTCCAGCAGCTGCAAGTGGAAGAGTGGGGAATCAAACCCGGTTCTCCCAGATAAGAGAGCTATGGCTGACCCAAGGCCATTCCAGCAGGTGCAAATGGAAGAGTGGGGAATCAAACCCGGTTCTCTCAGATAAGAGAGCTATGGCTGACCCAAGGCCATTCCAGCAGGTGCAAGTGGAGGAGTGGGGAATCAAACCCGGTTCTCCCAGATAAGAGAGCTCTGGCTGACCCAAGGCCATTCCAGCAGGTTCAAGTGGAGGAGTGGGAAATCAAACCCGGTTCTCCCAGATAAGAGAGCTCTGGCTGACCCAAGGCCATTCCAGCAGGTGCAAGTGGAGGAGTGGGAAATCAAACCTGGTTCTCCCAGATAAGAGAGCTCTGGCTGACCCAAGGCCATTCCAGCAGCTGCAAGTGGAGGAGTGGGGAATCAAACTCGGTTCTCCCAGATAAGAGAGCTATGGCTGGCCCAAGGCCATTCCAGCAGCTGCAAGTGGAGGAGTGGGGAATCAAACCCGGTTCTCTCTGATAAGAGAGCTCTGGCTGACTCAAGGCCATTCCAGCAGGTGCAAGTGGAGGAGTGGGAAATCAAACCTGGTTCTCCCAGATAAGAGAGCTATGGCTGACCCAAGGCCATTCCAGCAGGTGCAAGTGGAGGAGTGGGAAATCAAACCTGGTTCTCCCAGATAAGAGTCCGCACACTTCACCACTACACCAAACTGGACAAAGAACACATTTTGGCACACTCCCGTGTTCAAAACCCCTTGCTAATAGCTAACCAGCACACGAAGCAAAGAGAGTAGAACCTTTCAGCCCAGTGCGCTGATTTCCTATAAGCGAAGGATCAACCGTTCAGAGCTGGAATCCACCTCCCGCAATGGTGTGGAGCTTTGCCTCTCATTCTCCCGCAGAGACCAAGCCAAAGAATTCCGTGCCACCCAAAGTCTTGCATTCGTCATCGCCACTGGAAAGGCCCTGAAAAAGGGATCGCTCCTTGCGAGACCGGATTCAAGGTGTCTCCGGTCCAACAGCCTGTTTCTAATCTCTGCTCTCCAGCGGGGTTCCACAAGTAGTCCCGGATGCCCACAGCCGGTCTCCCCAGCGACTGGTATTCAGAGGTGCCCTGCCTTCGTACGTGGCAGTTCCATTTTGCCACTGTGGTTAGCGCAGCACAGCGGACGGGCCACCGAACTTTAACTCCAGGAGACCAACCATGCTTTTTGCGCTAGGCCAGGTGTGCACTACAGCAGCTCAGAAACGGGGCTCTTGTGCCAAATCTTGCCCACGTTGCAAGTTGCTTGTAGCCCCCCCAAAGCCATCTGCAAGATGGGGGTGAGGAAACTAAGCTTCTTTATAGGACAGGTGTAAGGACAAGAAGAAGAAAAGGCACATGGAAAGCTTCAGAACAAAGTAGGAGTTAAGTTCACCTTTAAGACCAACAAGTTCACCTTTAAGACCAACAAAGTTTTATTCAGAACGTAAGCTTTCGTGTGCTCCAAGCACACTTCATCAGACGAGGAATGAGGTACAGTGAGCAGAGAGAGCCAGTTTGGAGAGCTAGTGGTAAAGTGTGCGGACTCTTATCTGGGAGAGCCGGGTTTGATTCCCCACTCCTCCACTTGCACCTGTTGGCATGGCCTTGGGTCAGCCACAGCTCTGGCAGAGGTTGTCCTTGCAAGGGCAGCTGCTGTGAGAGCCCTCTCCAGCCCCACCCACCTCACAGGGTGTCTGTTGTGGGGGAGGAAGGGAAAGGAGGTTGTGAGCCGCTCTGAGACTCTTCGGAGTGGAGGGCGGGATATAAATCCAATATCTTCTTCATCTTCATCTTCTTCAGAGCTACATATAGCTGGTAGGCAGTGGTTTAGAATGCAAAAATGGTACAAATTTATGATCCAATGACAGAATAGCAACATTAACAAACTGAGCAGACCTTACATTGGGATAGCACGAGTATGAGAAAGCAATAAACAGTAAATTGTCAAAATGTGAGAATGTCTGTGAATCACTCTATTGTCCCCGATTCCTTGTCTGATGAAGTGTGCTTAAGAGCACACGAAAGCTTACATTCTGAATAAAACTTTGTTGGTCTTAAAGGTGCCACTTGACTCCTGCTTTGTTCTACTGCTTCAGACCACCACGGCTGCTCACCTGGATCTATCTACATGGAAAGCTTCAGACACTGAAAGCACAACCTAAAGATCTGGGATTCATAAAGGGACCAGTTCCCGGGCAGAATCTTTTTAGCACCAGTTTCACATCTTCTGACCTCGCAAGCTGAGACTCCAGCTACAGAGGTTTAAAGCTGGGGGGGGGGGGGACTCTGCCGGGGGTGGGGGAGCTCCTGTCACTCTTCCAGATCCCAAAGTCATTTTTGGGGAGGAGGGCAGGCGCTTCCCCGTCCCCGTCTTCTTCTTCTTTAACCTGCAACCCAAGGAGACCGTTCTACAAAACAAGCCTTTGAGAAACGGAGCTCCCTGAACTCTCGTCTGACGATATTAAAGAGGCGTTTCCAAAGCTGCAGCGCTCCAAAATCTGCAGGCAAGGATTCCCCAGCGGAACCTCTGCCCCCCCAAAAGAACCAACGAAACAAGGGTTCTGTTCAGTAAACACACACGCCACGGGATGGAAACAAATGCCCGCGGCGCTCGAGCGGGTCTCACGGACAACTTTACAGCTGGCTGACATGCATGGATTGGGAAAGCCAAGGATGAGGAAAAGGTGTGCCAGGCCCCAAGATGGAGAGAGACCCTCCATCTGTCCCAACTTCGCCTGCAAACGGAAGGGTCTCCTGGTGGGATGGAGGATGCAGTAGCTCACAACCTTAATGCCAGCAGCTCACAAAGGAGAATTTTTGCTCACAAGACTTTGCAGCTTAGAGCTGTGGACCCCAACCTTTTTTGGCACCAGGGACCAGTTATGTGGAAGACAATTTCTCCACAGACTGGTAGGGGTGAGGGGGTGAGCTCTGGCTGACCCGAGGCCATTCCAGCAGTTGCAAGCGGAGGAGTGGGGAATCAAACCCGGTTCTCCCAGATAGGAGGATGGAGCTGTTGATCTTCCTCCAACTTCTGTGCAAGAGAGAGGGGGGAGAGGGAGAGGAGGGAGGAAGGATTCTGCCAATGCACCGACACTCATGAGCAATGTTCCCTCTAAGCCCCGGGCTGTGGACCGATACCAGTCCGTGGCCTGTTAGCAACCGGGCTGTGAGTTGTATAATTATTTCATTACGTATTACAATGTAGCAGTAGTAGTAGTAATAAGGAGGAGGAGGAAGAAGAAGAAGACGATGACGACATTGGATTTATATTCTGCCCTCCACTTTGAATCTTAGGGTGGCTCACAATCTCCTTGACCTTCCTCCCCCACAACAGACACCCTGTGAGGTGGGTGGGGCTGAGAGGGCTCTCACAGCAGCTGCCCTTTCAAGGACAACCTCTGCCAGAGCTCTGGCTGACCCAAGGCCATTCCAGCAGGTGCAAGTGGAGGAGTGGGGAATCAAACCCGGTTCTCCCAGATAACAGAGCTCTGGCTGACCCAAGGCCATTCCAGCAGCTGCAGGTGGAGGAGTGGGGAATCAAACCCGGTTCTCCCAGATAAGAGAGCTATGGCTGACCCAAGGCCACGCCAGCAGGTGCAAGCAGAGGAGTGGGGAATCAAACCCGGTTCTTTCAGATAAGAGTCCACACACTTCACCACCACATCAAAATAAAGTGCCCAATTGTATCATCCTGAAATCATCACCCCCTCACCCCTACCAGTCTGTGGAAAAATTGTCTTCCGCATAACTGGTCCCTGGTGCCAAAAAAGGTTGGGGACCACAGCTCTAAATTGCAAAGTCTTGTGAGCAAAAATTCTCCTTTGTGAGCTACTGGCATTAAGGTTGTGAGCTACTGCATAAATTATTGTGCTCTGGGGCCATTTCTCTTGAACGAAGGCAAAAATGTGTGAGCCGGAGGTTAAAAATTTGTGAGCTAGCTCACGCTAACTCAGCTTAGAGGAAAAACTGTTCATGGGTTTACACAGCACTTCCAGCATGTGCGAGCAAAGAAGACCTCGGGCCCCTGCCCCAAGGAGCATACAGGCGGAGCAGGTGCAAGCCAACACAGCCATCCCTTTTGGCTGGGCTCAACCGGCAGCTCAGTTTGTGGAGGAGAGGAAGAATCAGACACAGCAGGCAGGCAGACAGATGCGGGGATGGGGGGGAGGCAGGTCGCTTAAGTGCACAGAGAGACTTAGAGGGGAGCTGAGTTGGAAGCGGGTTCCGAAGGCCGAAGGAAAGGAGAAGGGGGAACTAATCGGGGATGAAAGAAGGGTGGGGAGTCCTGATTTGCTGGTTTTCAGGCAGCAGGGATTCTCCTCTTCTAAAAACAACCCAAGATCCCAAGTCTGTGTTTGCCTGCGTGTGTGTGTGTGTGAGAGAGAGACAGAGATGTCTGTAGAAGCCTAGCCCCTGAAACTTTTCCTTGGCTTGTTCTTAATAGGATTTTATCTTCAGTGAAAGGGAACTTGTTGTCTATCGTGTATGGTATAGATGTGTTATTGTCGGTTTTTGTCTGGGTGGGGGGAAAGGGGATTTCAAGGGTTAAGATGTTGTGACTATTTGACTGCACCTGTTGCCTATCGTCGTTTCGTTTTTAAAGTTTAATTTTAAAAAGGGAATTAAAAAAAAATATCATGTCACTGTGAAAAACGGTTTGAAAGACGGAGCGAAAGGTAGAAATCCGGCCTGCAACTCACAAAACTGTAGGCCTGAAAGAAAACCAAATTTGGACCTGTTGGCTAGCAGAATCTTAAAACTTCATGCACCCTAGTGTAGTGAGATATATATATCATGAAGTGTGTGTGTGTGTGTGTGTGTGTGTGTGTGTATATATATATATATATATATATATATATATATATATATATATATATATATATATATATATATATATATATATATATATATATATATATATATATATATATATATATATATATATATATACACACACACACACACACACACGTTTTTAAAAATATTACATTTTTGTCATTGCATTCGAGTATCACAATACAAATGGTCAACCATAATAATAAAAAACCTTTCCCTGGCTGGAAGACAAAGCAATGGCCACAAGTTGTTCCCAGCGAACCCGCTGACTGGCTCAAGTCCGAGAGCCTTACTACCTTCCCTCCAAGCAGCGGTCTGTTAAGCGCAAAGGCGGGTGGGGGGTCTTCTTGCCAGACAGCAACCCCAAGGGTGGGGCGGGGAGGTGGGGCTCCAGAAAGGAAGGCCAGGCTGGCGGTTCTCACCCCCCATCCCACCCCTGGAGGATGCCCCCAGTACCAACAGGGGTCCCGAAACTGAAGCCTCCCCTGAGTCAACAGTGTGATGCAGTGGATAAAAAGGCAAATGCGATTTTGGGCTGTATCCACAGAAGTCTAGTGTCCAGATCACGTGATGTGATGGTGTCGCTTTACTCTGCTCTGGTAAGACCTCACTAGGAGTCTTGTGTTCAGTTTTGGGCACCACATTTTAAGAAGGATCTAGACAAGCTGAAACGGGTCCAGAGGAGGGCGACGAAGATGGTGAGGGGTCTGGAGACCAAGTCCTATGAGGAAAGGTTTTAGGAGCTGGGCATGTTTAGCCTGGAGAGGAGGTGGCTGAGAGGTGATAGGATCACCATCTTCAAGTCCCTGAAGGGCTGTTCTAGAAGGGATGGTGTGGAATTGTTTTCTGTGGCCCCGGAAGGTAGGACCAGAACCAATGGGTTGAAATTAAATCAAAAGAGTTTCTGGCTCAACATTAGGAAGAACTTCCTGACTGTTAGAGCGATTCCTCAGTGGAACAGGCTTCCTCCTCTGGAGGTGTTGGGCTCTCCTTCCTGGGAGGTTTTTAAACAGAGGCTAAAGGGCCATCTGACAGCAATGAAGATCTTGTGAATTTAGGGGGAGGCGTTTGTGAGTTTCCTGCATTGTGCAGGGGGTTGGACTAGATGACCCTGGAGGTCCCTTCCAACTCTAAGATTCTAGGTTTTTAAAGAGAGGCTAGATAGCCATCTGACAGCAATGAAGATCTTGTGAATTTAGGGGGAGGCGTCTGTGAGTTTCCTGCCTTGTGCAGGGGGTTGGACTAGATGACCCTCGAGGTCCCTTCCAACTCTAAGATTCTAGGTTTTTAAAGAGAGGCTAGATAGCCATCTGACAGCAATGGAGATCCTGTGAATTTAGGGGGAGGCGTCTGTGAGTTTCCTGCCTTGTGCAGGGGGTTGGACTAGATAACCCTGGAGGTCCCTTCCAACTCTAAGATTCTAGGTTTTTAAAGAGAGGCTAGATGGCCATCTGACAGCAATGAGGATCCTGTGAATTTAGGGAGAGGTATTTGTGAGTTTCCTGCCTTGTGCAGGGGGTTGGACTAGATGACCCTCGAGGTCCCTTCCAACTCTAGGATTCTATGCGTTCACCGCGGGCAGCCCAGCCGCCAATCCAACCGGTGCAGCTTCGCCCTGCTGACCAAAGCCGCACCTGTTGGATTTCGGACTTGGGAGGGGGGATGGCTCGAATCCCACCCACCCCACACCCCGGGGCCGGCCTCCGACCCCCTTAACGCCTTCAGAGGAGGCGGCGGGGCCGAGCCCGGAGCGCTGCCCGCGCGGTCCCCGAACCCCTTGAGGCGGCGCCCGCCACCCGGAGCACTTGAGCCAGAGCCTGACCTGCTCGACGACGACGACGACGAGGCGGCGGGGGGGAAGCTGCTGCTGGCCCGGCCGCTCTCCGCCTGCCCCCGGCCCATGGCGCGCCCCGAGCAGCCGCCCGCGGGGGCTCCCAGCTCCCTCCAGCCTCCTGGCCGCCCCCTCGGAGGAGGAGAAGAAGAAGAAGAAGAAGAAGGCGGCTCCTCCTCCTCGCCTCGCCCTGCCTTGGCGCCCCAGGCGCTGCACAAGCCGCCAGCCCGGCCGCTCGCTGCCTTCCTCGACGCCGCCTGCCCGGGTTGTGCCGAAGCCGGCGCGGGAGCTGCCCTCGAGGGGCGGAGCAGCCGGGCTCAGCAGGAAGCCTGGCCGCCGGGCCGTCTCTCCAGCGCCCCCCGCTGGCCGCGCAGGGCGCCGCGGCTTCTCCCGGCCCGGCAGGCGGGCAAAGCGCTCCCCAGCCCCGAGGGAGGGAAACCCCGACGGCGCGCTGCGGTTGCCAGTCCCCCGGCGGGGGGGGGACACACGGAAACGAGGAGAAAACCGGGCTGAAAGTGTGAAATCCGCCAACGCACATAGCAACTGCGAAACGTCCACCGCGGGGTGACGTGAGAGAGGGTGACAAGATTCTGCATGGGATGGAGAAAGCAGAGGAAGAAGTGCTTTTCTCCCTTTCTCGCCACACAAGAACTCGTGTGGGCATTCGATGCAACGGCTGCGTTGGAATGGATAAAAGGAAGTCCTTCTTCACCCAAAGGGTGATTAACATGTGGAATTCACTGCCACAGGAGGTGGTGGCGGCTACAAGCATAGACAGCTTCAAGAGGGGGTTAGATAAAAATATGGAGCAAAGGTCCATCAGAGGCTATTAGCCACAGTGTGTATATATATATATATATATGAGTGTGTGTGTGTGTGTGTATACACATATATTAGCCATTGCGTGACACACAGAGTTGGACTGGATGGGCCATTGGCCTGATCCAACATGGCTTCTCTGATGTTCTTATGTGACACAGAGTGTTGGACTGGAGGGGCCATTGGCCTGATCCAACATGGCTTCTCTTATGTCCTCATGTGACACAGAGTGTTTGACTGGAGGGGCCATTGGCCTGATCCAACATGGCTTCTCTTATGTCCTCATGTGACACAGAGTGTTGGACTGGATGGGCCATTGGCCTGATCCAACATGGTTTCTCTTATGTCCTCATGTGACACAGAGTGTTGGACTGGAGGGGCCATTGGCCTGATCCAACATGGCTTCTCTTATGTTCTTATGTGACACAGAGTGTTGGACTGGAGGGGCCATTGGCCTGATCCAACATGGCTTCTCTTATGTTCTTATGTGACACAAAGTGTTGGACTGGAGGGGCCATTGGCCTGATCCAACATGGCCTCTCTTATGTTCTAATGTGACACAGAGTGTTGGACTGGATGGGCCATTGGCCTGATCCAACATGGCTTCTCTTATGTCCTCATGTGACACAGAGTGTTGGACTGGAGGGGCCATTGGCCTGATCCAACATGTCTTCTCTTATGTTCTTATGTGACACAGAGTGTTGGACTGGAGGGGCCACTGGCCTGATCCAACATGGCTTCTCTTATGTTCTTATGTGACACAGAGTGTTGGACTGGAGGGGCCATTGGCCTGATCCAACATGGCTTCTCTCATGTTCTTATGTGACACAGAGTATTGGACTGGAGGGGCCACTGGCCTGATCCAACATGGCTTCTCTTATGTTCTTATGTGACACAGAGTGTTGGACTGGAGGGGCCATTGGCCTGATCCAACATGGCTTCTCTCATGTTCTTATGTGACACAGAGTGTTGGACTGGATGGGCCATTGGCCTGATCCAACATGGCTTCTCTTATGTTCTTATGTGACACAGAGTATTGGACTGGAGGGGCCACTGGCCTGATCCAACATGGCTTCTCTTATGTTCTTATGTGACACAGAGTGTTGGACTGGAGGGGCCATTGGCCTGATCCAACATGGCTTCTCTCATGTTCTTATGTGACACAGAGTATTGGACTGGAGGGGCCACTGGCCTGATCCAACATGGCTTCTCTTATGTTCTTATGTGACACAGAGTGTTGGACTGGAGGGGCCATTGGCCTGATCCAACATGGCTTCTCTCATGTTCTTATGTGACACAGAGTGTTGGACTGGAGGGGCCACTGGCCTGATCCAACATGGCTTCTCTTATGTTCTTATGTGACACAGAGTGTTGGACTGGATGGGCCATTGGCCTGATCCAACATGGCTTCTCTGTTGTTCTTATGTGACACAGAGTGTTGGACTGGAGGGGCCACTGGCCTGATCCAACATGGCTTCTCTTATGTTCTTATGTGACACAGAGTGTTGGACTGGAGGGGCCATTGGCCTGATCCAACATGGCTTCTCTCATGTTCTTATGTTAACTGATCCAAGCAAGCAGCCGTGTTGGTCTGGAGCAGTTGAACAAAGCAGGAGTCAAGTGGCACCTTTAAGACCAACCCCGTTTTTATTGGGAACGTCAGCTTTTGTGTGCTCTTAAGCACGCTTCCTCAGACGAGGGATCCGGCACAGTGAGCAAAGCCCTACAGAGCTGAGCAGAGCCATACAGAGCTGGTAGGCAGTGGCCCAGGAGGCAACGTGGGACAGATTTAAGAACCAACAGCGGTGAAGTAAAATTATCTGGTAGGCAGGGGTTGAGAATGGAAAATGGTACAATGACAGAACAGTCAAATTAACATATTGAGCAAACCTTTGAGTAGCAGGAGCATGCGCAACTGTTTAATTAGAACTGTTACTCACAAGTAATACTAGTTTGCTATAATGCAGGGGGGGCCAAGGGTAGCTCTCCAGATGTTTCTTGCCTACAACTCCCATCAGCCCCAGCCAGCATGGCCAATGCCTGGGGCTGATGGGAGTTGTAGGCAAAAAACATCTGGAGAGCTACCATTGGCCACCCCTGCTATAATGCTTATTTCTGTTTACTCCCAAAAACGGATCACTTTGCACTTATATCATGAGCATGCATGCCCGGAAGTATACACTACATGTCTTTTCAGACAGTTGTGAGTACCAGTTATATGTGTTGGCAGATTTCACGCTTTCAACACGGTTTTCTCCTGATCCCCGGGTGGGGGCGGGGGACCCCCTCCCTGGTTTGGAGGCTCTCCCCCCAACCCGCTTCAGGGTCATCAGAAAGCAGCAGGGTGGGGGGAGGGAAATTTCAGCTGGGCACTCCATGATTCCCGATGGAGACCAATTCTCATAGGGAATAATGGAGAATTGATTTGTGGGTATTGGGAACTCTGAGGGGAGGCTGTTATTTGAGGCAGAGGCACCAAATTTGCAGCATAGCATCCCGTGGACCCCCCCCCCAAATACCCTCCAAGTTTCAAAAAGATTGGACCAGGAGGTCCAGTTCTATGAGCCCCCAAAGAAGGTGCCCCTGTCCTTCATTATTTCCAATGGAGGGAAGGCATTTCAAAGGTGTGCGGTCCTTTTCAATGTGACGGCCAGAACTCCCTTTGGAGTTCAATTATGCCTGTTGCAACCTTTCTCCTGGCTCCACCCCCAAAGTCTCCTGGCTCCACCCCCAATGTTCCCAGATATTTTTTGAACTGGACTTGGCAACCCAACAATGCGCCCTGGGATGGGAAGGGAAAGCGGGGCGGGGGGACAGGCGGGGTTGCCAACTGCCTGGTTGGAAAGCCCTGGAGATTCTGGGGGATGAAGTTTGGGGAGTGGAGGGGGCTATTAATGCCGCAGAACCCGCCTTCCAAAGCAGCCACTTTCTCCAGGGGAGCTGACCTCTGTCGGCTGGAGAGCTCCTGCCCCTGCCTTGAACATATGAAGCTGCCTTATACTGAATCAGACCATCAAAGTCAGTATTGTCTTCTCAGACTGGCAGCGGCTCTCCAGGGTCTCAAGCTGAGCTTTTTCACACCTCTTTGCCTGGACCCTTTTTTTGGAGATGCCGGGGATTGAACCTGGGACCTTCTGCTTCCCAAGCAGATGCTCTACCACTGAGCCACCGTCCCTCCCCTGCCTGGAGGTTAGCAAGCTAAGATAACAAATGTGCGAGCCGGAGGCAAAAAACCATGAGCTGAATCACACTAACTCAGCTTAGAGGGAACAAAGCAGGAGTCGAGTGGCGCCTTTAAGACCAACCAAGCTTTTATTCGGAATGGAAGCTTTCGTGTGCTCTCTACGCACACTTCATCAGACAATAGGATGGAATGGCAAGCAGTCCTAAATATAGAGAAAGCGGGCAGTGAATCAGCATGCGGAATCATGGAGATGTCCCTTAGCAGATTCAAAGAATCCCAGCTACAAATACAAGTTGATGGGGTGTGAACTGGCAGAGACTGACCAAGAGAGAGATCTTGGGGTCGTGGTAGATAATTCACTGAAAATGTCAAGGCAGTGTGCGTTTGCAATAAAAAAGGCCAACGCCATGCTGGGAATTATTAGGAAGGGAATTGAAAACAAATCAGCCAGTATCATAATGCCCCTGTATAAATCGATGGTGCGGTCTCATTTGGAGTACTGTGTGCAGTTCTGGTCGCCGCACCTCAAAAAGGATATTATAGCATTGGAGAAAGTCCAGAGAAGGGCAACTAGAATGATTAAAGGGCTGGAACACATTCCTTATGAAGAAAGGTTGAAACGCTTAGGGCTCTTTAGCTTGGAGAAACGTCGACTGAGGGGTGACATGATAGAGGTTTACAAGATAATGCATGGGATGGAGAAAGTAGAGAAAGAAGTACTTTTCTCCCTTTCTCACAATACGAGAACTCGTGGGCATTTGATGAAATTGCTGAGCAGACAGGTTAAAACGGATAAAAGGAAGTACTTCTTCACCCAAAGGGTGATTAACATGTGGAATTCACTGCCACAGGAGGTGGTGGCGGCCACAAGCATGGCCACCTTCAAGAGGGGGTTAGATAAAAATATGGAGCAGAGGTCCATCAGTGGCTATTAGCCACAGTGTGTATGTGTGTGTGTGTATATATATATATATATATATATATATATATATATATATATATATATATATATATATATATATATATATATATATATATATATATATTTATATATATATATATATATTTATATATATATATATATTTGGCCGCTGTGTGACACAGAATGTTGGACTGGATGGGCCATTGGCCTGATCTAACATGGCTTCTCTTATGTTCTTATGTTCTTAAAGAATCACAAGCCAGGGCCTCGGGACTGCCGGCCTGTGTCCACTGGGCGAAAACGACAAAAACAGTCATAAACGCCAGAATAGCAGACCTTAGAGGGAACACTGATAGCTGCTCTTCTTACTGACCCAAAATGGGGCTTCTGAAGGCTCACAACAGCTTGCGAACGGCCTCTTCGACCCGAAGGAACTTGAAGCCGCGCCCAAAGCGGAACGTGAACATTTCTGTATTTAATGCCACGGATTCCTACACGATTGTTGTTTTGACTTCTTATCACAGTTCGAGAGTTTGTTCTATTTTAACGGCTGGGGTCCCAAGCGGGTCAATCGAGCGCTCAGTATTGAAAGCAAAAGGCTTTTTTCGAAAGCAAGGCCTATTTTAAAAATTCGTCTGGCGCAGCTACATCAGTGAGCCAGCCCGGATTTCCAGAAGTTCTTCCGAGACAGCAGGGTCTCATTTTAAACCAGATGCGTAGGAAGACAAGTTCTTTTGTTTTCCTGGGAGCTCCGCTCAACAGGATCTGCAGTCTCAGCGCCACACAAGGGTCCCTCTGTCTCCCCAGCGCTTCTCTCTTTCCTGTCTTTCTCGGAGTGGCTTTTGCATGGCCCGGACGGATCCCTGGAGAGCTGCTGCAGCCTCTGACTCCAAGCTGGCCGATTCCCAGACCGGAGGGGTTGAAACACAATCAGAGGAGAGCGGTTGCAAGCCTAGGGTGTATGGAGAGCCCCGCAGCCAGCATGGGGTAGGGGCTGAAGGCAAATTCCCAGAGTGGCACTTTCACACATGCTAAATGGCCGAGGACCTGCCCACCATAGGGATCGTTTCTCCCCACGTTCCCCATGTTGGAAATATGTATCCGTATTAAATGTGAGCTAGTGAAAGATCTACACCAGGAGGGGCTGATTAAGATCGAATATTGTTGTACAGAAGCTATGGTAGTTGATATACTTACTAAGCCATTACCTTGTGCTAGATTTGAACGTTTATGTGAAAGGATGACTCTAGTTGATGTGAATGTTACAGTGAATAATGAGTAATGACTATTGAATGTATAATGACTTTTTGACATTAGACATTGAGAAGGGGTGTTGGAAATATGTATCTGTATGTCCTTTGCAATGTTCTAAAGTTCCAGTCATTAAAGGGGTAACACTGTGCCCGATTCCCTGTTATCTGCATGACCTAGGAAGAAGATACTGACTGCCGTCAATCAAGGTCTAGAAGCGGGAAAACCTGTTTTGTCTGTTTGGTCAGTTAGTCAGGTGACTTCCTTTGTTCAGGCAGAGAGTTCAAGCAGAAGGAGGAAGTGGTCTTTCATTAAGCATGTGGTTCTTCTAGTGTGAGGATGTAGTTCTTTAGTGTTTGTTGTTTTATCTCCCAGTGCCCTTTCCCTGTAGAAATAAATACGTTTTTGCTTTTTCATGTTAAATGCCTCTCAATGATTATTTGATCCAGGGATCCATCGCACTGTTTGAGATAAAGAAACAGAGTTTCAAACAGAATTCCCTAACACCCCAGAGGGTACTTAGATCTGGAACGCAAAATTTATTATCAATCCCCTGGCCAAGGAAGGCACGACTGAAAGGGAAAAGAAAGGTCCCCTGTGGAAGCACCAGTCGTTTCCAACTCCGGGGTGATGTTGCTTTCACGTTTTCACAGCAGACTTTTTATGGGGTGGTTTGCCATTGCCTTCCCCAGTCATCTACGCTTTCCCCCCAGCAAGCTGGGGACTTATTTTACCGACCTCGGAAGAATGGAAGGCTGAGTCAACCTCAAGCCGGCTACCTGAAAACCCAGCTTCTGCCGGGGATCGAACTTAGGTCGTGAGCAGAGCTTAGGACTGCAGTACTGCAGCTTTAACACTCTGTGCCACGGGGCTCTACAAGACCGAAAACACTCTGCGCCACGGAGCAAGACTGAAAACAATCGCTGCCCCCATCGTGGAACCTGAGGAGGTCGGAGCCTTGTGGGACCTGCAAGACAATTCCGCAAGGCCTGCAAGACAATATTATTTCAGTTAGCTTTCAACTGAAATTGCCACTATATTAGCTCTAAAGGATGCCTAAGAATGCTGAATGCCATCTGTAACTAAATGGAAATTAGCAGCAAATTGTTTATATCGGGGTGGCCAAAATTGCTTAATGTAACAGCCACATAGAATAAATGTCAGATGTTCGAGAGCTGCAAGACATGAACATCAGATGTTTGAGAGCCGCAAGACAAGACAGGTCAGGCAGGCAAATAGAGGGAAAGAGGGATGGAAAGAAAGCAACTAAATGCATTCTCCAAGCTTGGAGAAGTGATTTAAAGAGACAAATGCCTTCTCCAAGCCGGCCACTGGGGCAACAGGGGCTTCGAGAGCCGCACGATGTGTGTGAAAGAGCTACGTGTGGCTCCTGAGCCACAGTTTGGCCACCCCTGGTTTATATTGTTTTAACTGTTTTAATTTAATGCTTAATTTAACTGTTTTATTGTGACTTTACTGTGTATTGTGAGCTGTCTGAGCCTGCTTCAGCGGGTGGGATACAAACTGAATAAACTCCAGGGGTGGCCAACGGTAGCTCTCCAGATGTTTTTTTGCCTACAACTCCCATCAGCCCCAGCCAGCATGGCCAATGGCTGGGGCTGATGGGAGTTGTAGGCAAAAAAACATCTGGAGAGCCACCGTCGGCCATCCCTGAACTAAACTAAATGACAAACTTCCAATCCACTTCAGGGACTGTCTGCAAGCGGGTTTTGCCATTTGGCACAGTAAAATCCAGTTGCAAATTGGATTGAGAGCGCATTTGGTGTGTGAAAGCATCTATCTCAGCGCTCACCCATGACACTCACCTATGACTCCTTGGCCTGGTGAGAGCAGGGCCCTAATGGGCCCTAACAAAGGCCAAGCCAAGGGAAAGATAGGCCCAGTGCAGGATTCCTCACGCACAGCATTGGAACTCACACCACAGTCTTGGAGTCCCGATGCTTCAAATCAGACACGTCTCCCATGGCAGCCAAAGCAAAGGGCCAAAGCAAAGAACTCACTTTTGGCAAAACAGGCTTTTATGCCTTCCCCTTTCCCAGGCTGCCCAAAGCTCCATTCAAAGTCTGAGGGTCAGTTTGTCACGTTTTGCATTAGACATTTTTAAAAGGACTTAAAAAAAAACTTAAAAGGAAGACACCTCCCAAAACATTCCCAGCCCCTTCAGTCTTTCCCTTTAACAGCAAGGGTTAAGTCAAAAAATAAGTCTGACCTGCCACCTAGTGGCCATTGCTGTGATTGCCCAGAGACGTGGAAAAATCTAGGTTGATGGTGGAAAGTCAACAACTGATTTAAGACAGTCCCGTGAGAGTTTTCAGGTCAAGAAATGTTCCGAGATGTAAATGTTAATTAAATCAGATGTATATCAGCTCACTGAGTGGGTGAGTGCCGCTCCCAACTACGGACTGATAGGTATCTTTTAGGGACGGAAATTAAATGTATCTGAAGGCACCGCTGACTCACGAACACTTGGGCTGGAAGGAATTCTATTGGAGCCCAGAAGCACCTTTAAGGCCAACAAAGTCTGATTCTGGGTTTTGTGTACATGCACACTTCTTCACGTACACTGAAAGAGATTTCCTCAAGGATGTAAAGACGACGACAACTGCAGATTTATACCCCATTCTTCTCTCTGAATCAGAGACTCAGAGCGGCTTAAAATCTCCTTTATCTTCTCTTCCCACAACAGACACCCTGTGAGGTGGGTGTGGCTGGAGAGGGCTCTCACAGCAGCTGCCCTTTCAAGGACAACCTCTGCCAGAGCTACGGCTGACCACGCTAGCAGGTGCAAGTGGAAGAGTGGGGAATCACACACTTGGTTCTCCCAGATAAGAGAGCCATGACTGACCCAAGGCCATTCCAGCAGCTGCAAGTGGAGGAGTGGGGAATCAAACCTGGTTCTCCTAGATAAGAGAGCTATGGCTGACCCAAGGCCATGCCAGCAGCTGTAAGTGGAGGAATGGGGAATCAAACCTGATTCTCCCAGATAAGAGTCTGCACACTTAACCACTACGCCGAACGGCGTGCACACAAGCATGCATGCACACAAAAGCTTATACCCAGAATTAAACTTTGTTGGTCTTAAAAGTACCCACCGGATTCAAACTGTGTTCTGCTGTTTCAAACCAACACGGTGGGTTTGAATCTATCTTTATAGAATGGATCCTATTGGTCTTGGTGCCTCTGAACCCGTTTTATTTTACTGCTTCAAATTAACTTATTAATAATAATAATAATAATTTTTTTATTTATATCCCATCCTCTCCACCAAGGCAGGCTCAGGGCGGCTTACAAGACATGATACATATACCATGATATAACAATAAAATACAATTAGTACAATAAAATGCAGTTAAAATATAAATTCGTGAATGGAAGTTAAATAAATAATTTAAAACCGGTATAAATTAATGGTGCTACTGTTTCAGTACGTATATAAAGATGGCTGGATGTCATTACCAAGATGCCACTTTAGAAGGCAAGTCGGAAGAGGGCGGTTTTACAAGCCCTACGGAACTGGCTAAGATCCCGCAGGGCCCGCACCACCTCTGGCAGCTGGTTCCACCATTGGGGAGCCATTATCGAAAAGACCTGCTCCCTTGTTGCGAACGATGTATTCTTGCTACCATCTGCCCAGTCTATGGGTTAAGAAAAAATATATTTTTTGTTCTATTTGAATTTCTTTTATCCCGTCGTCATCTTTCAATTGTTCAACTGCTCAACTGTTTAATGCTTTTTTAAAAATGATAATATACCAACTGGTTTTTAATGTTATGCAGTTTGTGGTTATCCGCCCTGAGCCCATTTTGGGAAGTAGTTTAAAGCCCAGTCCTTTGAAGTGTATACATAAATGCCAAGGGGTACAGCTGCCCGTTATCAGTTTCGAAATGTCAGCAAAGGGTTCATTGAGGTTCCAAAATGATCAGACTTGTCTTTGTTCAAAACTAAGTTCCATTTATTGATTACAACAATGTTACTCTCTACATGGATTCATTGAAACTGATAACGGGTAGCTGTACCCCTTGGCATTTATGTATACGCTTCAAAGGACTGGGCTTTAAACTACTTCTCATAATAACACTACATTTGGCCCTGCAAGTAACTCCTTCCCACGCCCGCTTATCTGTTACCGGTGATGGCCGCCTTCTCCCCCCTGGTGATGTCCTTGCTTTGCCTGGGAGGCGCCAGAGAGGCGAGCTTGGCGCTTTGCGCTTCATAGGCTGTGCTGGCCTTTGGAGTTCTGGCAACTCTGTTCCCACCCCTCCTCCTTCTCTTGCAGGGCACTGGTGTTAGTGGTACAATGTTTTATTCAGAAATGGGGTTAGTAAGCGTAAGGCCTCAATAACTTCAATGAAACATTTCCTGACAGATATAAATTGAAACAACATGGCTGCCCCTCTGAATTAAAAGTCAGTTGTGTGTCACATGCACAGGGTGTGGTGTTGAGCACAATGAGGGAACACTGGCCGTCCCAAGCTCTGGTGCTGGAAAGTGCCATAAAGTCACAGCTGACTTATAGTGACCCTGTGGGGTGTTCATTCGCTGAGTTGGGTAATAAAGAGAAGAAAAAAGAGAAGAGCTTGGATTGGATTGATACCCCTCTTCACTCAAAATCTCAGAGCA
The DNA here is from genome assembly GCF_032191835.1 of Heteronotia binoei. NCBI lineage: Eukaryota > Metazoa > Chordata > Lepidosauria > Squamata > Gekkonidae > Heteronotia > Heteronotia binoei. The sequence continues at coordinate 80,148,554 of NC_083233.1, read as the reverse complement.
GCTTTTAATCTCCTTCCCTTCTTTTCCCACAGCAGACACCCCATGAGGCAGGAGGGGCCGAGAGAGCTCTTTTCAGAACTGCCCTTGAGAGAACTTGTGACTGACCCACCATCGGCTGCATGTGGAGGAGTGGGGAATCAAACCCGGTTCTCCCAGATTACAGTCCATGCACTTAACCGCTACATCGAGCTGGCCCCTTGGGATCGGGGATGTGTATCTCTGCTCGGAGTCCAATGAAAAAGCCCCTGGGGGGTCGCATAGGAGGATGCCCACTCCACCGATTGCTAGTTTCTAGCAGACACGACACATTTTTATCACAGTGATGCCGGGCCGTGAACAAAAGAATGAGCAAGCAGGTCACGTTGCACAATCTCTGGGCACCGGCCTCACCTCCCACCAGATATTATTAGCATGTCTATTAGCACGTTGGGGCCTTTGGGGCACCGCTGTTAATGATGGTGTGTTGCAAATCGGAAGATTCTGGAGTGGAAGGAAGCCCTCTCTACACCCTCGCCTGCTTTGGGTGGGATAGCAGCCTCCTCCGTGTGCATTTGGAGATGAACCTTAGACTTGCGGCTGTTGCTGCGAAAGCCTTTCCTAACCCTTAACCCGCACGGCTTCTCCTACATCAGAGGTGGGGAACGTCCGTCCCAAGGGATCGCTTGGTCTCGCCCTCAAGGATTGCTGGGCTGCGTCGAGCCACGTGGCAAGCCAGGATCCCCGAAGGGTCTGGAAAAGTCACATAAATTAGGTCATAATCCATGACTATTAAGAGCAGCACTTCGGAGTTTCCCCAAGCCTCTCTACCTGTATTCTCTTACAAACACCCCTGCAGAACAGGCCGCTGTGGTTGTTCCCCTCTTGCAGACGGGGATGAGGCGGGCGAGGCCAGCCAAGTGGGTAGTGGGTGGCAGAGGCGAGATTTGGACTGCGGAATTTGAGGCCATTCAGCTAACCCGTGGTCAGCAGCTTCTCTTAGTGCACTCTGGTCCTTTCCCGATAGATCAAGATAGGTTGTCACGTTAGCCTGTCTGTAGCAGTAAATAGGAGCCCCGTGGCAAAGTGGTAAAGCTGCAGGACTGCAGTCCGAGCTCTCTGCTCACGACCTTCGTTCGATCCTGGTGGAAGCTGGGTTCAGGTAGCCGGCTCAAGGTTGACTCAGCCTTCCATCCTTCTGAGGTCAGTAAAATGAGTCCCCAGCTTGCTGCGAGGGAAGTGTAGGTGACCGGGGAAGGCAATGGACAACCACCCCATAACAAAAAGTCTACCAAGAAAACGTCATGATGCAATGTCACCCCAGAGTCGGAAACGACCGGTGCTTGCACAGGGGACTACCTTGACCTTTTAGCGGTAAGTAGAAAAGAGCAGACGCCGAGGACAATGCTCCATCTAAGTGGTGGAGCCATGTGAGCAAAAATTCTACCTTGTGAGCTACCGGCATTAAAGTTGTGAGCTACTGCAAAAATCAGTCTACGCTGGGGCCATCCTTCCTGAGTTAAGACAAAAACGTGTGAGCCGGAGGCTAAAAACCTGTGAATTAGCTCACCCTAAAGAGCCCTGTGGCACAGAGTGGTAAAGCTGCAGTACTGCAGTCGGAGCCCTCTGCTCACGACTTGAGTTTGATCCCAACAGAAGCTGGTTCAGGTAGCCAGCTCCAGGTTGACTCAGCCTTCCATCCTTCCGAGGTCGGTAAAATGAATCCCCAGCTTGCTGGGGGGAAAGCGTGGATGACTGGGGAAGGCAAGGGCAAACCACCCTGCAAAAAAAGAAAAGAAAAGTCTGCCGTGAAAACGTTGTGAAAGCAACATCACCCCAGAGTTGGAAACGACTGGTGCTTGCATAGGGGACCTTTCCTTTCCTATAGTCTTTAAATGAGCCCCGTGGCGCAGAGTGGTAAAGCTGCAGTACTGCAGACAAAGCTCTCTGCTCATGACCTGAGTCCGATCCTGGTGGAAGCTGGGTTCAGATAGCAGGCTCAAGGTTGACTCAGCCTTCCATCCTTCTGAAGTCGGTCAAATGAGTCCCCAGCTTGCTGGGGGGGGGGGGGAAGCGGAGATGACTGGGGAAGGCAATGGCAAACCACCCCATAAAAAGTCTGCCATGAAAACGTGAAAGCAACGTCACCCCAGAGTCGAAAACGACTGGTGCTTGCACAGGGGACTACCTTGACCTTTAGTTCACACTAACTCATCTTAGAGGGAAGATTGGCCCAGGAGCACTTTAAAGACTAACCAAATTTGTGGCAGGGGAACACCGTCTCTGACTCACTGCTCACCTCTGCAGATACCTGAAGCTACCTGGAGATACCTGGTATCTGAAGAGCTGAGCAGTGACTCATGAGAGCCCCCCCCTTCTGGACTCCTGCTGGTTCTTTCCTTTGTCTGAAGATAGTGCAATCTGGCCTGGAAGAGGGAGGCGTTTGTGAGTTTCCTGCATTGTGCCGGAGATTGGGCTAGATAGGCCTAGAGGTCCTTTCCAACTCTATGATTCGAAGAAAACAAGGACAGGCCAGGTTGCCTGCAAGGCTGGCTCCATAAGAGTATTCAGAGAAGCCACGCCGGATCAGGCCGAAGGCTCATCCTCTCCGACACGCTGTGTCACCCTGAGGGCCAAACCCAGGGGCCCCAGAAGCAGGGCCCGAGCATCACTGCCCCACAGAGGGGCAGGCAACCCAGAGGAGGCGAGTTGCTGCAGCGGAATGGCTCCCAAGAGACTGGTCAGGTGAGCGGGGCCAGCATGGAGTTCATCTTCCCAGGATCACCCGGGGATAGACTGTGCCTGAGACAGGAGGCTCTGCTGCTCCGGCCAAGGCCTGGCCAGGCCTCCTCCTGCTCTCCCAGGGGCTAGGGTTGCCAGCCTCCAGGTGGGGCCTGGAGATCTCCCGCTTTTCCAGCTGATCTCCAACCAGCAGAGGAGAAAATGGCTGCTTTGGAGGTGGGCTCTTTGGGATTGCGCCCTGCTGAGGCCCCACCCCTCCCAAGCCCCGCCCTCTCCTGGCTCCACCCTCAACATAGGGTTGCCAGCCTCCAGGTGGGGCCTGGAGATTTTGCACTTTTCCAACTGATCCCCAGCTGGCAGAGGTCAGTTCCCCTGGGAGAAAATGGTTGCTTTGGAAGGGGGGCTCTCTGGCCTTGTCCCATGCTGAGGCCCGTCCCCAAACCTCGCCGTCTCCTGGCTCCACCCCCAAAGGCTCCAGGTATCCCCCAGCTCCACCCCAAAGCCTCCAGGTATTCCCCCGGCTCCACCCCCAAAGCCTCCAGGTATTTCCCCGGCTCCACCCCCAAAGCCTCCAGGTATTCCCAGCTCCACCCCCAAAGCCTCCAGGTATTCCCAGCTCCACCCCCAAAGCCTCCAGGTATTCCCAGCTCCACCCCCAAAGCCTCCAGGTATTTCCCTGGCTCCACCCCCAAAGCCTCCAGGTATTCCTGGAGAGTCAGTTTGGTGTAGTGGTAAAGTGTGCGGACTCTTATCTGGGAGAACTGGGTTTGATTCCCCACTCCTCCACTTGCACCTGCTAGCATGGCCTTGGGTCAGCCATAGCCCTGGCAGAGGTTGTCCTTGAAAGGGCAGCTGCTGTGAGAGCCCTCTCAGCCCCACCCACCTCACAGGGTGTCTGTTGTGGGGGAAGAAGGGAAAGGAGATTGTGAGCTGCTCTGAGACTCTTCGGAGTGGAGGGCAGGATATAAATCCAATATCTTCATCTACCTCACAGGGTGTCTGTTGTGGGGGAGGAAGGTAAAGGAGATTGTGAGCCGCTCTGAGACTCTTCGGAGTGGAGGGCGGGATATAAATCCAATATCTTCATCTACCTCACAGGATGTCTGTTGTGGGGGAGGAAGGGAAAGGAGATTGTGAGCCGCTCTGAGACTCTTCGGAGTGGAGGGCAGGATATAAATCCAATATCTTCATCTACCTCACAGGGTGTCTGTTGTGGGGAGGAAGGTAAAGGAGATTGTGAGCCGCTCTGAGACTCTTCGGAGTGGAGGGCGGGATATAAATCCAATATCTTTTTCTTCTTCTTCTTCCCCGGCTCCACCCCAAAGCCTCCAGGTATTCCCAGCTCCACCCCCAAAGCCTCCAGGTATTTCCCCGGCTCCACCCCCCAAGCCTCCAGGTATTCCCAGCTCCACCCCCAAAGCCTCCAGGCATTCCCCTGGCTCCACCCCCAAAGCCTCCAGGTATTCCCAGCTCCACCCCCAAAGCCTCCAGGTATTCCCAGCTCCACCCCCAAAGCCTCCAGGTATTCCCAGCTCCACCCCCAAAGCCTCCAGGTATTCCCAGCTCCACCCCCAAAGCCTCCAGGTATTTCCCTGGCTCCACCCCCAAAGCCTCCAGGTATTCCTGGAGAGTCAGTTTGGTGTAGTGGTAAAGTGTGCGGACTCTTATCTGGGAGAACCAGGTTTGATTCCCCACTCCTCCACTTGCAGCTGCTGGAATGGCCTTGGGTCAGCCACAGCTCTCTTATCTGGGAGAACCGGGTTTGATTCCCCCCTCCTCCACTTGCAGCTGCTGGAATGGCCTTGGGTCAGCCAGAGCTCTCTTATCCGGGAGAACCGGGTTTGATTCCCCACTCTTCCATTTGCACCTGCTGGAATGGCCTTGGGTCAGCCATGGCTCTCTTATCTGAGAGAACCGGGTTTGATTCCCCACTCCTCCACTTGCAGCTGCTGGAATGGCCTTGGGTCAGCTAGAGCTCTCTTATCTGGGAGAACCGGGTTTGATTCCCCACTCCTCCACTTGCAGCTGCTGGAATGGCCTTGGGTCAGCCAGAGCTCTCTTATCCGGGAGAACCGGGTTTGATTCCCCACTCTTCCATTTGCACCTGCTGGAATGGCCTTGGGTCAGCCATGGCTCTCTTATCTGAGAGAACCGGGTTTGATTCCCCACTCCTCCACTTGCAGCTGCTGGAATGGCCTTGGGTCAGCCACAGCTCTCTTATCTGGGAGGACCGGGTTTGATTCCCCACTCCTCCACTTGCAGCTGCTGGAATGGCCTTGGGTCAGCCATAGCTCTGGCAGAGGTTGTCCTTGAAAGGGCAGCTGCTCTGAGAGCCCTCTCAGCCCCACCCACCTCACAGGGTGTCTGTTGTGGGGGGGGGGGAGGTAAAGGAGATTGTGAGCCGCTCTGAGACTCTTCGGAGTGGGGGGCAGGATATAAATCCAATATCTTTTTCTTCTTCTTCCCCGGCTCCACCCCCAAAGCCTCCAGGTATTCCCCCGGCTCCACCCCCAAAGCCTCCAGGTATTCCCAGCTCCACCCCCAAAGCCTCCAGGTATTCCCCCGGCTCCACCCCCAAAGCCTCCAGGTATTTCCCGGCTCCACCCCCAAAGCCTCCAGGTATTCCCCTGGCTCCACCCCCAAAGCCTCCAGGTATTCCCCGGCTCCACCCCCAAAGCCTCCAGGTATTTCCCGGCTCCACCCCCAAAGCCTCCAGGTATTCCCCGGCTCCACCCCCAAAGCCTCCAGGTATTCCCCCGGCTCCACCCCCAAAGCCTCCCGGGCTTTTCTTCGGAGCAGAGAGCGGCCCCCTGCAAGGGCCGGGCGCAGGCCAAGGCGGAGGGCAGGGCTTGCTGGCGAGGGGGCCGGCCTGGCGCTTGCAGATCCCGGAGGAGGAGCCGCGCCGCAGCAGCAGGACAAAGGCCAGGCCGGCGGGAGGGCGCCGGAGGTGAGTCTCCCGTCCGCGGGCGCGCTGCTGCTGCTGCTGGGGCTGGGGGGGCGAGGGGGTGCCGGGGCTCAAGCCCCCCAAGGGCTGACGGGGGGGGGAGTTCTCCGCTGGCTCCAGGCCGGGCCTCTCCCCCGGGATGAAGTCGGGCTAGGATCCGAGACAAGGGTGGCCAAACTTGCCTAAAGTCAGAGGGGCTGGAGGAAGACCCAGTTTGGGGGGGAGAGGGTCCGGCTCCCCGGGAGGGAGGAGCGGAGGGCAGGCTGGAGGCTGGGGCGGGGGGGAGATTTCCCCTCTCCTGGAGGATTCGAACTCAGCGCAGTCTCCTGGAACAGAAGGCAGCGGGAAAGGCCGTACCTTTGGGGAGGCATAGCAAATGCGGAGGGGGGGGCTTGGCTGGCCATTGGCACGTGCTCCCAACCCACCTCCCTCTGGGCTTCCCTGCAGCTCAGGGTTATTTTTTTTGGGGGGGGGGTGGCCCTCAGGCTGTTGGGTTGCCCACGTCACTGCAGATGGTTCTGTTGTTTTGGTCGCTTGAACACCCGCCTTGGCTTTTCTGGACTGTCCTGGTTTAGAATGTTCTTATTGGCATGCCTGTCTTTTACTGAACACACCTTTCTACGCCGGGATTTGAGTCCAGGGGCACCTGTTAAGACCCACACAATTTAATTCTGGGCAGGGACTTTCCTGTGCAGGCCCACTTCATCAGATAGCAGAGACATCTGAGACATTTATACCCCATTTTCCTCCCCGATCGGGACCCAAAGCAGCTTACATTGTTCTCCTTTCCTCCATGTTTATCCTGCTAACAACAACCCTGTGAGGTGGGTGATGCTTTTGAGGTGGGAGGGACGGTGGCTCGGTGGTAGAGCATCTGCTTGGTAAGCAGAAGGTCCCAGGTTCAATCCCCGGCATCTCCAACTAAAAAGGGTCCAGGCAAGTAGGCGTGAAAAACCTCCGCTTGAGACCCTGGAGAGTTGCTGCCAGTCTGAGTAGACAATACTGACTTTGATGGACCAAAGAGGGTCTGATTCAGTAGAAGGCAGCTTCATATGTTCATATGTAAGCAGAAGGTCCCAGGTTCAATCCCCGGCATCTCCAACTAAAAAGGGTCCAGGCAAGAAGGCATGAAAAACCTCAGCTTGAGACCCTGGAGAGCCGCTGCCAGTCTGAGTAGACAACACGGACTTTGATGGACCGAAGAGGGTCTGATTCAGTAGAAGGCAGCTTCGTATGTTCATATATGTTCATATGCTGAGAGTGTGTGACTGGTCCAAGGTCACCCCGCCAGCTTCCACGGCAAAAGTGGAGATTCGAATCTGGGTCTGGCAGATCTCTTCTGTTACACAAATCTGGCTCTCTAGCGGTTGACTTTATAGATACTGTTTTGGGGTGGCCTCAAGCCGGTCTGGAGAGAAGGCATCCACATTTTCTAAATAAAAATAGAGAATAATCTTCCAAAGAGATTCTGCTATTACAGGCCCTGACGTTTCTCTAGGCTTGATTTGGCTCTGGCCAGAATCTCAGCGACTTCCCAGGCCAAGCATGGTTTGATGTTGTGGCCCTTTAAAAATCTTGTCCCCCAGAGATTTGGTAATAAGGGGTGGGGGCAGCAGTGTCTGTTCAGGGATCAGTTGGAAACTCTACTGGTTAGTGAAGTTGGACTAGGATCAGAGACAAGGCTGGTCAAACTTGCTTAAAGTAAGAGCCAAACGTCAGATGTTTGAGAGCCGCAAGACATGGACGGCAGATGTTTGAAAGCTGCTAGGAAGGAAAGCAAAGCAAAAAGATGGGGAAGGGAGAGGTGGAAAGAAAGCAACTTTAAATTCATTCCCCAAGCTGCCAGCTGCCTTGGCTTGGAGAAGCAATTTAAAGAGGCAGATGCCTTCTTCAAGCCAGCCGATGGGAGCTTCAAGAGCCACACAACAGGTGTGAAAGAGCCACAAGCGACTCCTGAGCCACAGTTTGGCCACCCCTGGTCTGGGAGAACATAAAACATCAGAGGAGCCATGTTGGATCAGGCCACTGGCCCATCTAGCCCAACACTCTGTGTCACACAGTGGCCAAAAACCCCCAGGTGCCATCAGGAAGTCCACCAGTGGGACCAGAACTCCAGGAGCTCCCCAAGTACCAAGAATACAGAGCATCACTGCCCCAGACAATGTCCCATCGATCCCTTGTGGCCAATAATCACTCATGGCCTCTGCTCCTTATGTTTATCCAATCCCAGGTTAATTTAAGAACATAAGAGAAGCCATGTTGGATCAGGCCAATGGCCCATCCAGTCCAACACTCTGTGTCACATAAGAACAGAAGAGAAGCCATGTTGGATCAGGCCAGTGGCCCCTCCAGTCCAACACTCTGTGTCACATAAGAACATAAGAGAAGCCATGTTGGATCAGGCCAGTGGCCCCTCCAGTCCAACACTCTGTGTCACATAAGAACATAAGAGAAGCCCTGTTGGATCAGGCCAATGGCCCCTCCAGTCCAACACTCTGTGTCACATAAGAACATAAGAGAAGCCCTGTTGGATCAGGCCAATGGCCCGTCCAGTCCAACACTCTGTGTAACATAAGAACATCAGAGAAGCCCTGTTGGATCAGGCCAGTGGCCCATCCAGTCCAACACTCTGTGTCACATAAGAACATCAGAGAAGCCATGTTGGATCAGGCCAATGGCCCCTCCAGTCCAACACTCTGTGTCACATAAGAACATAAGAGAAGCCATGTTGGATCAGGCCAATGGCCCCTCCAGTCCAACACTCTGTGTCACATAAGAACATAAGAGAAGCCTTGTTGGATCAGGCCAATGGCCCGTCCAGTACAACACTCTGTGTCACATAAGAACATCAGAGAAGCCCTGTTGGATCAGGCCAGTGGCCCATCCAGTCCAACACTCTGTCACATAAGAACATCAGAGAAGCCTTGTTGGATCAGGCCAATGGCCCATCCAGTCCAACACTCTGTCACATAAGAACATCAGAGAAGCCCTGTTGGATCAGGCCAGTGGCCCATCCAGTCCAACACTCTGTCACATAAGAACATCAGAGAAGCCCTGTTGGATCAGGCCAATGGCCCCTCCAGTCCAACACTCTGTGTCACATAAGAACATCAGAGAAGCCCTGTTGGATCAGGCCAATGGCCCATCCAGTCCAACACTCTGTGTCACATAAGAACATAAGAGAAGCCCTGTTGGATCAGGCCAATGGTCCATCCAGTCCAACACTCTGTGTCACATAAGAACATCAGAGAAGCCCTGTTGGATCAGGCCAGTGGCCCATCCAGTCCAACACTCTGTCACATAAGAACATCAGAGAAGCCTTGTTGGATCAGGCCAATGGCCCCTCCAGTCCAACACTCTGTGTCACATAAGAACATAAGAGAAGCCATGTTGGATCAGGCCAGTGGCCCATCCAGTCCAACTCTCTGTGTCACATAAGAACATAAGAGAAGCCATGATGGATCAGGCCAATGGCCCATCCAGTCCAACACTTTGTGTCACATAAGAACATCAGAGAAGCCATGATGGATCAGGCCAATGGCCCGTCCAGTCCAACACTCTGTGGAGGTCCACTAGTGGGGGCAGGACATTAGAAGCCCTCCCACTGTGCCCCTCCAAGCACCAAGAATACAGAGCATCACGTCCCCCAGACAGAGTTCCAGCAGTACGCTGTGGCTAATAGCCACAGATGGCCCTCTGCTCCATATATTGATCCAATCCCCTCTTCAAGCTATGTTAGCAGTGCCGTGGGGTGGGTAACTTCTGCCAGGGAGCCAGCTGGGTGTCTGAAAGGCAAACCCCTTCCCTCATCCAAAATGGAGCTCCCCACAACTTCTTTCATTTCACTGAAGCATGGGAAGGGGGGAGAGATGCTAGGCTTGCCAATCCCCAGGTGGGGGAAGGAGATCCCCTCGTTTGGCAGCCCTTCCCCCACTTCAGGGTCATCAGAAAGGGGGGGGGGAGAATGTCTGCGGAGCACTCCATTATTCCCTATGGCGACCGATTCCTATAGGGTATAATGGAGAATTGATCTGCTGTTACCTGGGGCTCTGGAAGGGCTGTCTTTTGAGGTAGAGGCACCAAATTTGCAGCATAGCATCCACTGCCCCTCCTGAAAACACCCTCCAAATTTCAAAAGGGTTGGCCCAGGGGGTCCAATTCTATGAGCCCCCAAAGAAAATGCCCCTATCCATTATTTCCAGCGGAGGGAAGGCATTTAAAAGGTGTGCGGTCCCTTTAAATGTGATGGCCAGAACTCCCTTTGGAGTTCAATGCTGCTTGTTCCAACCTTGCTCCTGGCCCCACCCCCAAAGTCTCCTGGCTCCACCCCCAAAGTCCCCAGATGTTTCTTGAATTGGACTTGGCCACCGTGGGAGATGCAGTCGCAGGTCTCCTGTAGAATGGGCTGTCTCCGCCCCTCCTCTGCCAGGGGCTTGGTGTAGGGTTGCCAATCCCCAGGTGGGGGCAGGGGATCCCCCCATTTGGAGGCCCTCCCCCCGCTTCAAGGTCATCAGAACGCAGGGGGAGGGGAGGGAAATGTCTGCTGGGAACTCTGTTATTCCCTATGGAGATTTATTCCCATAGAAAATAATGGATCTGTGGGTATCTGGGGCTCTGGGGGGGCTGTTTTTTGAGGTAGAGGCACCAAATTTTCAGTATAGTATCTAGTGCCTCTCCCCAAAATACCCTCCAAGTTTCAAAATGGTTGGACCAGGGGGTCCAATTCTATGAGCCCCAAAAGAAGGTGCCCCTATCCTTCATTATTTCCTATGGAAGGAAGGCATTGACAAAGGTGTGCCGTCCCTTTAAATGTGATGGCCAGAACTCCCTTTGGAGTTCAATGATGCTTGTCACAGCCTTGATCTTGGCTCCACCCCTAATGTCTCTTGGCTCCACCCCCAAAGTCCCCAGATATTTCTTAAATTGGACTTGGCAACCCTAGCTTGGTGTGTTGTGCCCGTCTCCGGCATCGAGGGAACCTCCACCGGCAGGGCCTGCAGAGAAACAGCTTGCTGTCGAGTACTGGAAGTTCAGGACTTTTTTCTTATCGCTCTAGCGGGGCTTCAGCTTTGCCCCATAGAAACCGCAGGGGCTTCCTGCAGCGGTAGTAGCGCTGCCATCGCTTCCCCTAGCCCAGGGACTTTCCTCTTCAGCTGTTCCTGGTCTTGCCACTTGCTTGCACCAAATGCTGCAGAAGTCCAAGGCCCCCCCTCCCCCCCCCAAAAAAGAGCTTGCAAACTGAAATCGGCAGCCAGTTTTTGGCCCCAGGAAATAAGGGGTCCCGCTTCCCTTCGGCCTTGTGCTGTAAATTACTGCCAAGGGCACAAAGTGTGCAGGGGTGGGGGAGGGAAAGAAGAACTGGGTGAGTTGCTTAGCGAGAGACGGGCAGGATGAGTTGTCCGACCGGATTAACAACCTGTTTTGTTGCCAAGTCCTTTTTCTATTCCCACTCCCCCATATATTTGCAGGGCAAAAGCTGGAAAACTGGAGTCATTGAGCTTGCAAGAGGATTGCTTTGGGTTTGCCTCCTCCCTTTTTCCCCTCCCGAGTCCACAACTAGCGGTCTTGGCTTGCGACTTCTCCTTTCGCACCGCCATCCTCTGTGGCCCTAGGGTCTAAAAATACCACTTTGACATAAGCGAATGCCAATTAGTTAGTCTGCGTGCATTTGAGGAATTCGGCGTTTGATATTCATTTTGCAGATTCTGATCAGGCCAACCCGTATTTGGGGGACTGATGCTTTCCACAAGACACTCCTTGTTTAAATGCGAGTCTTGCCCCGTGGCGCAGAGTGATAAAGCTGCAGTACTGCAGTCCTAAGCTCTGCTCACGACCTGAGTTCGATCCCCGGCGGAAGCTGGGTTTTCAGGTAGCCGGCTCGAGGTTGACTCAGCCTTCTATCCTTCCGAGGTCGGTCAAATGAGTCCCCAGCTTGCTGGGAGGAAAGTGTAGAGGACTGGGGAAGGCGATGGCAAACCACCCCGTAAAAAAGTCTGCCGTGAAAACGTTGTGAAAGCAACGTCACTCCAGAGTCAGAAACGACTGGTGCTTCCACAGGGGACCTTTCCTTTCCTTTCCCTTGCTTTTCTACCAGACAAATGGTCCGTGGCAACTCTCAAACACATACCTTGGTAAACCAGTTTGTTCAGAGACACACACTTTAATCTACAAAAAGCAACAAAGCGTGAATTTGAAGAGTGTAACAGAGTTAAGCACCACCAGACATCCCCTCCTCTAACCACCTATGGACAGTCTCCCAGGGCAGCCCATGGACACGGCGGCAGTCTAACCTGGATGTTGCTAAGACCTGTCAAATTTGTGGCCAGATCTGTGTGTGTGTGTTTAAAGTCCTGTCAAATTGCAGCTGACTGACAAGTGACCTGCTAGGGGACAGGTGGCCAAACGTGCTTAAAGTGAGAGCCACATTGAATAAACGTCAGATGTTTGAGAGTTGTAAGATATGAACATCAGATGTTTGAGAGCCATGAGACAGGAAGGAAGGAAGGAAGGAAGGAAGGAAGGAAGGAAGGAAGGAAGGAAGGAAGGAAGGAAGGAAGGAAGGAAGGAAGGAAGGAAGGAAGGAAGGAAGGAAATAGATGGGGGAAGGAGAGAGAAAGGTCAAAAGAAAGCAACTTTAACTTTAAAAGTATTCTCCAAGCCGCTGGCTGCCTTGGTAAAGTGATTTAAAGAAACCAATGCCTTCTCCAAGCTGGCTGGCACAGTGGTGGGGGTTTTGATGCCCTCTACTTGGGGCTGCCCCTGTGCCGAACCCGGAAACTACAGAACACGGCGGCCAGGCTGTTCTTGGAGCGTCCTAGATGGGAGCACATCCAGCCAGGGCTGTGGAGACTGCACTGGCTGCCAATAGTGTACCGGATTCGTTACAAGGTGCTGGTTATTACCTTCAAAGCCCTATACGGCCCAGGACCTGCCTACCTTAAGGACCGTCTCTCCCCACACGTTCCCCGGAGGGTAGTTCAATCTGAATCGCAAAATCTATTGGGGATCCCCGGGCCGAGGGAGGCCAAATTAAAGACCACCGGAGAGAGGACCTTCTCGGTCGCAGTCCCCCACTGGTGGAACCAACTGCCAGAGGAAGCGAGGGCCTTGTGGAAACGTGCGCAGTTCTGCAAGGCCTGCAAGACTGTTCTCTTCCGGCTGGCTTTTAATTGATGCAGAGCCTACATCGGAAACTGGAGAAATGCTGCCGCTGTGAAAAATGGGGCATCTAGCGAGATTAGCACCAAACCAATTTTGATTGTTTCAAACTGTAGAATCTGTATTTTATAATATGTATTGTTCTTGTGATTTTATACTGTTCTTGTGATTTTATATATTGTGAGCCGTCCTGAGCCACCCCCGGCGGGATATAAATCAAATCAAATAAATCAAATAAATAAATTTGAGAGCCATACAATATGTGTGAAAGAGCCACATGTGGCTCCCGAGTCGCAGTTTGGCAACCCCCGCATTAGGGTTTTCAAGACAAGTAATTGTGCAGAGGTGATTTGCCATTGTCAGCCTCTGCATAGAATCATAGAATCACAGAATCCTAGAGTTGGAAGGGACCTCTAGGGTCATCTAGTCCAACCCCTGCACAAGGCAGGAAACTCACAAACACTTCCCCCTAAATTCACAGGATCTTCATTGCTGTCAGATGGCCATCTAGCCTCTGTTGAAAAACCTCCAAGGAAGGGGAGCCCACCACCTCCTGAGGAGGAAGCCTGTTCCACTGAGGAACTGCTCTAAACTCACAAACGCCTCCCCCTAAATTCACAGGATCTTCATCGCTGTCAGATGGCCATCTAGCCTCTGTTGAAAAACCTAGAAGAGTGGGAAGGGACTCCCAGGGTCATCCAGTCCAACCCCCTGCACAATGCAGGAAACTCACAAACACCTCCCCCTAAATTCACAGGATCTTCATCGCTGTCAGATGGCCATCTAGCCTCTGTTGAAAAACCTCCAAGGAAGGGGAGCCCACCACCTCCTGAGAAGGAAGACTGTTCCACTGAGGAACTGCTCTAAACTCACAAACGCCTCCCCCTAAATTCACAGGATCTTCATCACCGTCAGATGGCCATCTAGCCTCTGTTGAAAAACCTAGAAGAGTGGGAAGGGACTGCCAGGGTTATCCAGTCCAACCCCCTGCACAATGCAGGAAACTCACCAACACCTCCTCCTAAATTCACAGGATCTTCATCGCTGTCAGGTGGCCATCTAGCCTCTGTTGAAAAACCTCCAAGGAAGGGGAGCCCACCACCTCCCGAGGAAGCCTGTTCCACTGAGGAACCGCTCTAACGGTCAGGAAGTTCTTCCTCATGTTGAGTCGGAAACTCTTTGGATTTAATTTCAACTCACTGGCTCTGGTCCTGCCTTCCGGGGCCACAGAAAACAATTCCCCACCATCCTCTAGATGATTCTGTATGAGTCTCCCTTGGGGGCCTTCTACTCAAGGACTGACCGCTTAGCTTCTGAAATTGGGCTGTACCGTGTTGCCTTCCCTGGCGACTCTTCCTAAATTTTTGGCCCCCCTGAGAAGCAGACGCCCCCATCCCAAACAGGGGTAAGGGGACTTCCAGATGTGCCCCATCTCAGACCGACTAGCATCTTCACCTTGCGCTTGAATGGTGGTGGTGAATAACGTTCCCTGCTCTCTCATCTTTTGGGGAGTCTCTTTCCAAAAGGGATCTATCTGTCGCTTTCATTCCCAAGGCTTCAAGAAGGGATTGGATCAACATCTGGAGCAGAGGTCCATCAATGGCTATTAGCCACAGTGTATTGTTGGAACTCTCTTTCTGGGGCAAGCGATGCTCTGTCTTCTTGGTGCTTGGGAGGGACATCAGTGGGAGGGCTTCTAGTGTCCTGGCCCCACTGGTGAACCTCCTGATGGCACCTGGTTTTTTGGCCACTGTGTGACACAGAGTGTTGGACTGGATGGGCCATTGGCCTGATCCAACATGGCTTCTCTTATGTTCTTATGTGACACAGAGAGTTGGACTGGATGGGCCACTGGCCTGATCCAACATGGCTTCTCTTATGTTCTTCATGGAGTGTTGGACTGGATGGGCCACTGGCCTGATCCAACATGGCTTCTCTTATGTTCTTATGTGACACAGCGTGTTGGACTGGATGGGCCATTGGCCTGATCCAACATGGCTTCTCTTATGTTTTTATGTCTGGGGCAGTGATGCTCTGTATTCTTGGTGCTTGGGGGGGCAACAGTAGGAGGGCTTCTGGTGTCCTGGCCCCACTGGTGGACCTCCTGATGGCACCTGGTTTTTTGGCCACTGTGTGACAAAGAGTGTTGGACTGGATGGGCCATTGGCCTGATCCAACGTGGCTTCTCTTCTGTTCTTATGTCTGGGGCAGTGATGCTCTGTATTCCTGATACTCATGGGGCAACAGTGGGAGGGCTTCTGGAGTTCTGGTCCCCGTTGGTGGACCTCTTGTGGGCACCTGGTTTTTTGGCCACTGTGTGACACAGCGTGTTGGACTGGATGGGCCATTGGCCTGATCCAACATGGCTTCTCTTATGTTTTTATGTCTGGGGCAGTGATGCTCTGTATTCTTGGTGCTTGGGGGGGCAACAGTAGGAGGGCTTCTGGTGACCTGGCCCCACTGGTGGACCTCCTGATGGCCCCAGGTTGTTTTTGGCCACTGTGTGACACAGAGTGTTGGACTGGATGGGCCAAAGGCCTGATCCAACATGGCTTCTCTGATGTTTTTAAGACTGAAACGTCGCAACCCATCGAGATTCAAAAGCTGAGCCGAAGCAGTTTGTCTGCAGCAGAAATTGTCCACCCCATCTCCACTGGTGAACCCCAGTTGGATCCAGTCCTCCTCAGGCTGATTCCTGATAACCTTTTGAGCCAGACTCTCCCCCCCCCCTCTTTTAGAGAGGGGCTGTGGCTCGGGTGGAGCCTCTGCTTGGCATGCAGAAGGTCGCAGCTTCAGTTCCCGGCATCTCCGGTTAAAAAGACCAGGAAAGGAGAGACGCAGAAAAGATCTCAGCTTGTGACCCTGGAGAGCTGCTATCACTCTGAGTAGACAAAACTGACCTTGATGGAACGATGGTGTGAGTCAGTCTCTGGCAGCTTCCTGTGTATTTATGTGTATCTTTTCTTCCCACCCCACTTTGTGTCACACAGTGGCCAAAAAACCCAGGTGCTGAGCCACACCCACTCTTGGAATCCGGTAGGGTGATAGCGGGGGAGAAAAGAGAGCCAGCTTGGTGTAGTGGTTAAATGTGCGGACTCTTATCTGGGAGAACCGGGTTTGATTCCCCACACCTCCACTTGCACCTGCTGGAATGGCCTTGGGTCAGCCATAGCTCTGGCAGAGGTTGTCCTTGAAAGGGCAGCATCCGTGAGAGCCCTCTCAGCCCCACCCACCTCACAGGGTGTTGTGGGGGGAGATGATAGAGGAGATTGTAAGCCGCTCTGAGTCTCTGATTCAGAGAGAAGGGCGGGGTATAAATCTGCAGTCTTTTTCTTCTCCACTCCTCCACTTGCAGCTGCTGGAATGGCCTTGGGTCAGCCATAGCTCTCGCAGGAGTTGTCCTTGAAAGGGCAGCTGCTGTGAGAGCTCTCTCAGCCCCACCCACCTTGCAGGGTGTCTGTTATGGGGGGACAAGATAGAGGAGATGGTAAGCTGCTCTGCAGTCGTCTTCTTCTTCTTTTTGTGGGGATGGCGAGAGCCCCGGTTCTCTGGGATCCTCTCATTTCCACAGGAAGAGGTGAAGTTTTAAAGCAGCCAACGGAGATGCTTTCCTCTTGGCTGGAAAGGTCTCCCAGCTGGTTTACTTCTATAGATGAAATAAAGTTTATAGATCAAGGAAGCAAAATCAGACGGGAACAGGCCCATTCCTTTTGCAGCTTTGTTTGCAAAGCAGAACATGCTGGAAAAAAAAACCCTCCGTCTTTTTCCAGGAGGTTAGTAACGCGGATCAATCTTGATAACATTGAGTCACGTCAAAGGAGAATATATTCTGACAGAAGAGGTCAGTCTGGTCACCGCACAGCATTTCCATAGCCTGCTAACACTTGGGAAACCCAACACAGTGCCCTGGCACTGCTGATACCTTTCCTGTTGCCCATCAAGTATTTTTTTAAACGGGTAGGGCTTTTGCCTGCGGGTTTTCCGATAAGTGGCGCGTAGACAAGGAAGGAAGGCGGTGTTGGAGGAGTTTTAACGGATATCATAGACCACCGGAAAAAGACAAAGCAGTGGGTTCTAGATCAAATCAAGGCTGAACGCCTATAGAATAGGGGTGGCCAAACTTGCTTAACGTAAGAGCCACATAGAATAAATGTCAGATGTTTGAGAGCCGCAAGACATGAATGTCAGATGTTTAGAAGCTGCAAGACAGGCAAGGAAGGGAAGGAAGGAAAATAGATGGGGAGGCAGAGGTGGAAAGAAAGCAACTTTAGAAGATAGAAGATGAAGATATTGGATTTGTATCCCGCCCTCCACTTCGAAGAGTCTCAGAGCGGCTCACAATCTCCTTTACCTTCCTCCCTCACAACAGACACCCTGTGAGGTAGATGAAGATATTGGATTTATATCCCGCCCTCCACTCCGAAGAGTCTCAGAGCGGCTCACAATCTCCTTTCCCCTCCTCCCCCACAACAGACACCCTGTGAGGTAGATGAAGATATTGGATTTATATCCCGCCCTCCACTCCGAAAAATCTCAGAGCGGCTCACAATCTCCTTTCCCTTCCTCCCCCACAACAGACACCCTGTGAGGTAGATGAAGATACTGGATTTATATCCGCCCCTCCACTCCGAAGAGTCTCAGAGCGGCTCACAATCTCCTTTACCTTCCTCCCCCACAACAGACACCCTGTGAGGTGGGTGGAGCTGGAGGGGGCTCTCACAGCAGCTGCCCTTTCAAGGACAACCTCTGCCAGAGCTATGGCTGACCCAAGGCCATTCCAGCAGGTGCAAGTGGAGGAGTGGGGAATCAAACCCGGTTCTCCCAGATAAGAGTCCGCACAATTAACCACTGCACCAAACTGGCTCTCTTTAAATGCATTATCCAAATTGCTGGCTGGCTTGGCTTGGAGAAATGATTTTGAGAGAGAAATGCATTCTCCAAGCCAGCCAAAAGGGCGGTGGGGGCTTCGAGAGCCACATCATTTGTGTGAAAGAGTCACAGTTCGGCCACCCCCTGCTATAGAAGCTAACATGACTGGGGCTGCCCGACTTTGGTCACATGAGGAGAAGACGAGAATTGCTGGAAAAGACCGTCCTGCCGAGAGAAGGGGGAGGGGGCAGGTGGCCAAGAGGAAGACGCAGCATGCGATGGATGGGCTCCATCAGGGAAGCCACAGAGCCCCCTCGGTGGGCAAGACCCTGAGCGAGGCAGTCAGCAAGAGAATGCTTTGGAAGTCATTCATTTATAGGGTCGCCGTAAGTTTGGCATCGTGGTTAAGAGCATGGACTTTAATCGGAGAGAGTCGGGTTTTCAGTCCTCACTCCTTCACATGCAGCCAGCTCGGTGATCTTGGACCGGTCCACAAGTTCTCTCAGAGCCGTTCTTGCAGGAGCAGTTCTTGGAGAGCTCTCTCAGCCCCGCTGGGCCTCTCAGGGTGCTTGGTTGTG